>NC_041399.2:139308766-139381266 GCF_900747795.2 Erpetoichthys calabaricus
TGTGGCAGGTAAGAAATTCTACAGACCATGAAAAGAGTACCTGCAGTTCACAAGGTGACAAATGGCACAAACAAACAGCAAAGATAGCCTGTTATTAGTGTTTTTGTGCAACACTAGGGATCATAGAAGTGGAACAAAACATCAGTGGGGAATTTACAGTGTGACAAAAATAAATAAGATAAATATGTTCCTTCAAACGAAGACAAAATTTTTTTAAAGGAAGAGGAATAAATGAATGGAAAGGTACCTTTATGTATTTCTTTCACAGCACTTCAGCACATGTACAGTATTCTATATGGTGTCTTATGTTACAGTGCGGGCGGCACGGTGGCACAGTGGGTAGCGCTGCTGCCTCACAGTTGGGAGACCTGGGGACCTGGGTTCGCTTCCCGGGGTTCTCCCTGCGTGGAGTTTGCATGTTCTCCCCGTGTCTGTGTGGGTTTCCTCCGGGCGCTTCGGTTTCCTCCCACAGTCCAAAGACATGCAGGTTAGGTGGATTACCGATTCTAAATTGGTCCTACTGTGTGCTTGGTGTGTTTGTGTGTGTCCTGCGGTGGGTTGGCACCCTGCCCGGGATTGGTTCCTGCCTTGTGCCCAGAAGTGAACATATGAGGCTGGGATTGGCTCCAGCAGACCCCTGTGATCCTGTGTTCGGATTCAGCGGGTTGGAAAATGGATGGATGGATGTTATCTTGCTTAATGTTAACTGTAGTCTGATTTCAAGCAGCAGTTATTTACCCAAACATCTTTTTATTTGCACTGATTCTGCCCTAAAAATTAACCTTACTGTATATGAAAAGTTTTATACCACTTAAACTTTTTTCAGACATATCAAAATTAATTAAATGTATTAGGAATTATTAAGAAGTTCTCTAGAAAATCAAGAACATTGGCCTGCAGACTCTGGGCTAAAACCAGCCTTTACCAAAACATAAGGGAGGCCAACATATAATATTTTCTGTATACTTTAGGATACCATGTTGCCTTCTGTATCAGCCACGCCAGGGTTTACCTTTAAACTGCAGCAGATGCTACAAAGTATTTTCTCTTTCAAGCAGACAGCATCTTTGCTTCTCATTTCCATAAGCTCCCCCTTTCTGTGTTTCAAACCTTCCTTGCAATCGCTCCATTTAACATCCAGACTTGGCTGTCTTGTGTACTTGTGTTCCAGGTTAAATCCCGCCACTAGTTACTGCTGCCACCTCAGTGAACCTTTTTTACGCATTGCTGCCTAACTGATGCATCTTTGCCCTCTGTCTGCTGTTTAGATGTAAAACAACAAATCCACCCATTTACTTGGACAAACTGATATTTATTATCAGCCTCTTTGGCCCATCACAGATGGTAGGATAAGGTTTTGGTTTTCCAAACTAGTTGGAAATTTTTCTTGATGTTGTATTTCATTTCATAGTTTTAACAACCATAAGCATTGCATTGCAAGGGTTTTGCATACTATGAGGACCAAATATCATCAGTATTGAAGTAAACAACTTCACTTAGTTTTATTTTGCTGAATTACTTTCTTTTTAGATGGTGTGGCGATTTTAGCAGTCTGCCTATAGCTTGATAACGTGGGATGCATGTCTCCACTTTAAATGGCCAAGAAACTGTCTAAAAGTTAAAGAAAAACAGATTAAGTACCCTGAAAATCCTTTTACTCTATTGTAGTTTGTCAAAGTAAATCTCTGTGAGGAATACAATATTTTGTAACTAATGAGTTTTAATCCTTTTGTATGAAATGTTTTTTTTTTTTTTGTTTACCTAATGCAGCAATATTAACTCTGTTATTAAATATTAAATCTCTCCTCATATGTTCACTTCTGTTGTGTATCAGGTGCTGTTACTCACAATAAAATGTTCCTATTGACATTCTGAAGGTCCAGAGTGTGAAAAGAGAGAAAAAAATGTACAAGCGCAGTTTATATACAGTTTTGGAAAATCAACTCATAAGTGACATGTATTCATGCCAGATGATTGGAAGTTTCTTATTGAAAGGAACCCCCATTTTAAAGAAAAAGTGAGCTATGCCTTTCTCTAAATATTCGCTCGAAACACATAGCTATCTGCAAATAAAGATGAATTAACTGCAGAACCAGAGAGTTCTTTGTTTCCTCACATTTGATTTTTAACCCTCGAATTATCATTCTCCATTCATAAAAGTGGGAGTTGACAGAGTGGTTATGTTAATTATAATTCCAAAGGGAGAACTTAGGGTACCATAAATGTAGATTTAATAGGGAAAAAAGGGAACCCTAGAAGAAGAAAAAAAAGATAGAAACCTCTCTTGGGATAATGAATGCAGCACACTCCAGCTGGCTGAAACCAATTAGTGACTATGCAGTGTATCCGGATGGAAGTACCCCCATCATTTTTTACAAAGCACGTCAATGTTGGCAGCTCTGTTTTTCTGTCTCAGGGGAGCAGATCTCCCGCTAATGAGCACGATCACGGCACACTCCCTTATTAAAGCCTCTGGCGTGTTTGCAAAACCCAAAGGACCAGTTACACACAGAAAATGATGCTTGGGCATTGCTGGTTTTCTTCTTCTTGCTTTATTCCTTTTTCTTCAGCACACCCCTTGCACCTTTTCCTTTTATTTTCTGAGCTATGAGACTGAAAGCCTGACAGCTGATCCAAGGTTAGCTGATAGCAAGTCAAGAGAGGGCAGAGTAAGAAAAAATACAAGGAGAGAGAAAAAGGAGCCCCATGAATTGTAAATGGATGGCTGCAGGTTATTGTGTAAAATGCCCTACCATACTGACTTGTTAAAAGAGCTTTCACAGCAGCACAGGAAGTTAACGCTCTGTAGCACACTGCAACATTAGAACTAAACAGATGGCTGTTAATGTCTCAGTATTGTTATGAGTTTGAACTTGATTTTTATGCTTTAATGCATTATACAAGTCTTACTTTTTAAGTTACAGGTCTTTTGCCAACTGCTTTCGCATTAAAGGCTTACTTAAACATAAGGTTATAGATTTCAAGTCCCACAGTGGACCACTATATGACCCTAAATCAGTCAGACAACCTGTCAGAGTTTCAGTTGTAAGAATTTAATTTTGTGGGAGTTGTATATGTCTCTATTTGCAAAAAAATAATAAAGAAAAGTTTTTTTTTATCATAACTTATATAGAATAAAATATATTGAATTGTTCAATAATTTTCTTTATTTAAGCTGCTTTGTCAGAGTATACTCATGTATACCTAGAGCTGTCAAATGTTATCATAAAGGATATCAAATGGACCATTTTGTCTCAAAGTGAGTTTTTGAAGAAAATCTAAGGAATACCGTGCAGCCTGTACATTTAAGGTATCCTGGCTCATCATTCAGCCACTGTAAAAGGTAGTAGAATGACACATTAGTACCTTATCTTGTAAACGCACTTCTCCATTACAGTGTAGTTTACTGGGTATAAGGAAAGAACCAGCTCTGGGTAGGAGGTCAGTTAGTCAGTCAAAGAGCACACCTACCCTCAGTCAAAAGTGTGATTCAGGTAAACACCAGGTTATTCAATATATAATAAAGAGTATATATAAGATCTACTGATAGTATATTTTGATGAGATAAGCCCATCATATTGACTCGATTTCTAGTCAGAACCTAAGGGGATAAACTGTTTTGGGATGAGTGAGTGTACAATGACAGCGACTATGCGGCAGCTATGCCAACTGTAGGGCAACTGCATTAAGTTTGATTCATTTAATCAGTTATTTTTGGCAAGAAGCATCAAAACTTGAAATACAACCATGTCATAAGTAAAATGTATTATCATGCATCCTAATGGGCTCTCCAGTGAGACAAGGGTGAACACTATCGCCATAAGATTTTAAACACTTTAGCCACTAGAACATCCTGCCTCATATCTTTCTTGGTCCATGGTGAACTCAATGCAATAATACATATTTTTTGCTAATTAAATTTTTCTGACTTTAATTGAATGACAGACCTTAGCAGAGAAAGCAATACCAATATGTGCGATTGCAATAAGATTAAAGTTCTTCCCAAACCTGCTGCCCTAAATATCATTTTGTGTGTGTTTGTCTTGATCATGTTAGACAATTTCTAAAATTTAACTTGGATAAAAATCTGGTGGAATCCCACTCCCCTTTGTTTGACCTCCCATTATGAGAGATTTTGCCTTTAGTTGAGCTTACAAAGAGAATTTATTCATTTATGCCAGTACATCCATCAAATTTGCATTTTTTTATTCTTGCTATAGTAAGATATCTTTACAGCTTGACTAACAGCAATATTTATTTTTTTTAATATGCAGTAAGTACAGTTTTTCACCATTGAGATTTTAAAATGGCTTTAATAAGCTGCAATCAAGTTTCTTTCACCACTCTCAAACCCTGGCTTGACAGCTAGGGATGTGAGCCTATTGGTACTGTGGGATTCTGTCGATTTTATTGTTGTCTGCTAGCTCAGTGAAAATTGAAAACTTTTGATATCTAACTTTAAGCATAAAAATTAAATGGAAGCTTTTCTATCTATTGTATTAGCAGTTTTTTTTCTTATTTACACCACTCATCTTATGCCACTTTCCTCCAGAGATAGTTTTGTAATTTCACTGCCTGTCAGTAAATGTCACTGTTTATATTTTAATGAAATTACTAAAAAGCAATGTTTTTCTTTGTTGCCATGCTGAAACGTTGGTCACAAAAGAAACTGCAGATATCCCAGGAGATTTCAACCTCTTTACCTGCTAGTTCAAAAATTTGTGAGCTCTACTTACAGCTGTGATTTCATGTATCCACCCTTATACTATTTACATGAGGTAGCGCTTGTGTTACTGAATGAATCATTTTTCCTTTGTTCCACTTTCAGTTTCTTGTTGCACAAAATCTTCTTTTGCAGCATTATTGTGCAGTGGCCTAACAGCTTACAAAACAAAGGACTGAAAGCTATCACTTACTGCTGATGAATAGCAGACACTAATGTTGGAGGGGAGTCATTTTCTTGGATGCTTTTAATTAAAATAATTGTCTTTCATTGTTCTTTAGTAAGGGACAATTTGTTAAATCTGCTATATGTTTATAGCTTGGCTTATTATACATCAATAGAAAGCTGGGAATGTTTGCTTTTGTGGACAGTTGAAATTAAAGCATTATTTCCTACAGTCTTGTAAGTATACTGTAAATGTTTGTATGATGTCTAAGTTGTACATTTGCAAGAATTACTGAAAAGTATAGCCAGGTACCTGCTTGACTTGGTGAGTGCTGGAAAATGTAATACTGTCATCTTCAGTTTACATGAACAGAGTGCAAGAGAGGATATTGTTGTATAGTTATTAATCAAGTATATTTTTAAGCTTGCCCAATCACTGGCAAGTGTTTTCAGGAACAATTTATGAATAATTGAAAATACATCTTACACATATATTATTTTTTTTGGAAATGTAATTTTTCTTTGTACAGTAGAAATATATGAACATTTTATTGTAATTTATTACTTCCTTTCCTGTAATTAATTGTTATGTATTACACTAGACAACATACACTTAGTGACCAATTCATTATGTACATCTATCTGGTACTGGATAGGACCCCCTTAACCTCCAGTCTGAACTCCTTCAAGCAGGGATTTACCAAGTTACTGCAAACATTTAAGGGATTTTCCCCACCCAACTCTATAGTACCACACTCTTCTGTAGGCACATTTTTTATTTTCTCATTCATGTTCTGACCCTCCTGTTCCACCTCATCACAAAGATTGATAAGGAGTCTAAAGCAAGGAGAAATGGGTATGAGGCCTTCTAAAAGTCCCAAAACAGCAGGGCAGGACCTTCATCACCCTGCCCAGATATGGTCTTACCAAGGGTAGCCAAGTATTTCCTGCAGGGAAGCTGGCTTTTAATATTCAAAATGCAATGAAAGCCCAAAATATTCCATAAATGTCTTACAACAAGGGAGAGAAAACAATAGAATTCTGGCTTGTTGAGACAACCCAAAACAAAAATTTTTATTAAAAAAGAATTGATTGCAGAAATCAAAATAAGTACAAGAAGATAGAAAGTAGGGCAAAAGTTTTTACCTAAAATAATGATCCAGAGCAAACCATTCCAAATACAAAATCAAAATGCAGAAATCCAATCAACAGAGCAGAAAGTAAATCACACAAATAATATTCACAAATACCCTGCACAAACTCAATAATCCAGTGCTGAACTCTTCTGTCTGACCTTAATCTATAGGCAGAGGACCCAGCAGCAGTGATGTCAGGGTGACTCCACTCATACATCCCAAGGAATGAACAAACATTTAAGGAAATATTTGTACATTAATACATACACATCACAATATTAACCTTAAAACATAAAAAACACTTAAACAGCCATAAAAAAGAAAATAAACACAAGCTGCCTGGAAACAAACTCTGGCTATAACACAACAATTGAGATCTTGGGACTCTGTAGGCCTTTGGAGTAAACTAAATTCACTGATATGTTTATGCAACCAGATTGTTATAATGCTGGCTATGTGACAGCTGCATAATGCTTCTGAAAGTAAGCAGTTGATGAGAAGCAGACTGCGGCCATAAAGGTATGCACTTGGTCATTAACAATGCTTATGTATGCTGTAGCATTCAAATGGTGCTCATTTACTATTAGGAGGGCTAAGAAAACATTCCCAACACAATTATACTACCAGTCTATATTGTTAACACAAGGCAAGATGAATTGATGGATTTTGGCTGGTTATGTTAAAATCTGACCCTATCATCTGCATGTTTTAGTGGAAACTGAGATTCATTGCAGAAGGTGTTATTTTTCCAGTTGTCATCCAATTTTTGTGACCTTGTACCCACTGTAATCTCATCCTCCTGTTCTTACCTTACGGGGTAGAACTGCTGTGGTTGGCTGCCTAAGCGCATCATCTTCAAGGTCCTACAGTACTTTTTGTGTGTATGGCTTTTGTGACATTGTACCCACTATAACCTCATCCTCCTGTTCTTACCTTAAGGGGTAGAGCCTTCTGAGCCCATCATCTTCAAGATCCTAAGTTTTGTGTGTTCAGAGATGCATTTCAACACATCAATGGTGTAAACAACTGCTATATGAGTATTTATTGCCATTCTTCACCAACCACTTATTGCCTTTGCCCAAAGAACCACGGCTTGTTGAATGTTTTTTGTTCATTGCATCACTGTCAGCAAATTGTAGATGTTGTAGCACATGAAAATCCAAGGATGGTAGATGTCTTTGAGATGCTGCTGCACCACACCTAGCACTAAGAAAGATTCCAAAGTCAAAGCCAATAAGATGAAGCATCTTTCTTGCCCATTTCACCATATTTGCAGTAGATCTGTATTGTGTTACAGCCACATTATAGGCTGTTTGGAGAAGTAGGTTATTGGCATTAACAAGTGAGTGGCACACAGGAAAATTGCAAGTGTTGGAATAACACTTGAAGTGTACATGTGGAACAACATTTATATACTTTTGAAAGTTAAATTGATAATATGAGTTAATTTAAAACTACAAAATGTGCCATGTACCTAATAAAGTGTTAATACTTGCTAGACTGCTTGCTTACTTTATATAATTTATATTTTTATTCCTGTTGAATTAATTGTGCTGCATATTTATTGATTTGCGGCTTGATGTTAACTAGTGCATGTATTTGACCTACATTAGCCATTAATTAGTTGTTACAGAATGCTGATATTACAGAGTCACCCTATTCAAAGAAAATCTTAAATTCTAAATATGTAATAGTACTAAAACCTGAAGCAAAAAACAGTTTTAAAAAGAGCAAACCTGATTCTCTGCACAGAATAACAAGTAAGTATAGTCAAGAACTTCTTTTTTTTCTGCTAAACTCATACATAATATTAGCATTCATTGTCACACCACACTGACTGTGTTTGTCATCCTCCATTTTCCTCAGGGTTATTCAGTGATTAAAGATTGAAGGCAAAGGGCAATACTAGGATCTGGACTGGGAAATTCCAAATTGGTTTGTACTTTATCATCAACTAACCTGCAGACATATTAATGTAGAGTATTGGGCACTAATGACTTACTGAGCAATTTAGCATAGCCAATTTAATCATTCAGTTTTTTGATCAGGAATTCAAACATGATCAGTGCTCTTATCCTTCAATCACTTATTAATTGAAGATTTGGTATTTTCCTTTTCCACATCCTAAACATTCCTTGTTGAGTTAATTACAGGCCAGGCAGCTATCAGCTACAATTGATGAATGGTTCTTTTCCCTGCTAAATCTTCCTCTGTTGTCCACTCGTTGCCTTTGTGGATTGTTGCTGCACTCATTATTATGAAATACTGGTGTGGAGTAAGCATTACATTTTTATATAAAAATAATAATAATTTATCACTTAAATGTCGTGAAGATAGAAATGCAAAAATTATTTACCATTTAGTGTTTTTTTGTGAATTTAGGAATGCAAAATTGATAGAAGACAAAAGAGCCACAAATATGGCATTAAAACAAATTTTAAAGGTCTTAAAAATTATTAGGATTGAGCAGGCTTAGAAAATGGTATGGCATATGTATAGTATAAAGAATGTGTGGTGATTTTTTATTACTTTTATTTGAGACTTTAAAGTGCAGATTCTGCAGTGTTTTCTAAGAACCTTACAATTGCTTGGATCAGTGACCATAAATACCCAAATGCAAGCATGGAAACTGATTTCAGATCTTTGAAAGGCTGCTTGTTTTAAAGTATTAAATGCTAGCATTTTAACCTAATAGGGTTTTATGTATTGGGTAGAACATTTCCAGAAATTGCCTTAGCAACCTTTTCAAAGCACAGCATGTATTCAATTGAGGCAGAGTCCATACTTGCCACATACATTTTGTTATACAAAAATCACACAGATGTGTTGCTTGTCAGATATGAAGGGATTGTCATAAATATTCAGTAAGCCTAACGACGTCATTTGAGAGTATTTTTTCTCCAGCCTACTGGAGGGTTTTTTTTTTCTTTTTTCTGCCCTCCCGGCCATTTGACCTTACCTTGTTTTGTTGTTTCTTATTCTTTAATATTATGGCCTGATCTTAATTGTTTTTCTTTTCTTGCAACTTCCTCTTTGTCATTTTGGAAAGCACTTGGATTGTTAGATGGTTGTATGAAAATGTGGTAAATAAGTAAATGTTGTCATTGTTTATAATTTAAGTTTGGAAACAAATATAGCTTTAAAAAGAACACAGACAATGTTCTGTTATTGGGAGTCATTTGGGTTTGGTTATTGAGGCAATGGGCAAATTATTAACTAGGAGACTTTAGTAAATTTCTTTATATGTAGTATACAATGAGGAATTATATTGTCATATATATATATATATATATATATATATATATATATATATATATATATATATATATATATATAGCATTCTGAACAGCAGAATCACCAGTGTTAAAGTAGCCCTTATGTTTTAATACTGGCAATCTTTTTGTGTGGATCTCTGTATGGAGTAAATTTTTCTAGTAGTTAGTTTTCCTTATGTAGTTAATGAATGTAAACTTTTCCAAAGGTTTCTGACATTATATTAACATAGACACACACATATTTGCAAACATATTATGTAGTTATTTTGCCCAAATATGACAGAAGGTTATAGGAATTAGGGCAGGTCCAAAATGCATAGCCAAATATGAAACTGTTTACCCAGGTCCACAATACAAAGTGAAACATAAAGGTGATATAGTAAGAGGGATCATCTCCCCCAAGATGTAAAATGCATGATGCAATACAGAGCCAAATGATATAAAAAGCAGTAATCATTACATAAAATCATTCCAGTTCTCCCAGCAAATGACTGGCTTCACAGCAGTTACAACAGACAATGCTTCAAATCCATGGGAGAGGCACTATATAAATAAAATGTATTATTATTATCATTGTTAACTGAAAGAAGACATCAGATAAACTAATATTGCCTAGTCATTAAACTACTTTTCTCAGCAAGCAATTAATAAATCAAAGCCTCATAGAAAATGTGTTGTTATAGTGGGGAGAGGCTGGTAATGGGTGACAAAGTTTAGTCTTGAACTTGACCTTCTAGAGTGCTTGGTCCATTCATTACAGAAATGTACAGTGGAACCTCGGTTCACAAACGTCTCGGTACACGTACAAATCGGTTTAAGACCAAAAAGTTCTTCAAACTTTTGCCTCGGTTCTTGACCACACACTCAGTATACAAACAAGCCAGTTTCCCTTTCGGTTTGTACATGTTCAGTCTCTCCCTGTGCATTTCCTGTGCAGCGAGCAAGAGAGAGAGAGCGAGAGAGCGTGACACACACACACACAGGAGAGAGAGACACACACACACACACACAGGCAGCGTGAGAGAGACAGAGCTGGACTCATAAGGTAGGAAGGCAGTTAAAGAATGCACTGGGCTTGATTTTGTTTTCACTTTTGTTTACAGCGATTGGTTCATAGCGTGCATTGTTGCAATGTTACTTTTCTTGGTAGTTTATTAAATTACAGATTTTTTCAAATGTTCATTTTTTTCCCTGTTCTTAAAACTCATTAAAAAAAGTGTTTTGAGCCAGCGGTTGGTAGCGCTATAGTGTGAACTATTGCAGTGTTAGTTTTCTCTGTTGTTCAAGGTTTCCTCAGTGTTATTCAATGTTTTTACATTTAGTTTACTATTACGCTGTGCATTCTATGGTTTAATTAACTATATTTGTGCTTAAAAACTTAAACAAAATATATATTTACATACAGTTCGTATGGTCTGGAATGGATTAATTGTATTTACATACAATCCTATGGGGGAAATTGCTTCGGTTCACGACCAAATTGGTTTACGACCAGAGTTCTGGAACGAATTATGTTCGTGAACCGAGGTTCCACTGTATGTAAAATATATACAGCAAGAACAATTAACAAGCAACTAATTACCTTAAAGACTTCATACTATCTCTATATATATAAAATGCAATGTATGTCTGTCCATCCGTCTGCTTTTCACGAGAGAACTACTTAATGGATTTAGATTGTTTTTTTTTGTATAATTTTCTAGAACATTCCAGTTGATTTTGCGACATCTGTCATCGTGCTAAGTATTATAGTTCGGTTGCGGCACTGATTTATTGCCACAAATCCGAGAGACAGACTGCAGGGTAAGGGGAGGGGAAGGCAGGACCTCAGGAATAGTGAGCCAGGTGGGCCATCCTCACTCATACGCCAGCCTCCGTTTGAGTCTCTCTACCTCTCGCCATGTGTTGGAGCGTAACTTGCCTCCGCTTTGCTAGCGATACCTGTTTGTTCAGCAGACGATATCATCTAGAGATTGTTAAACAGTAACGTTTGATGTTTTTGAGAGAGAGAGAGATCACACCCACATGTGTTTTAGAGGGTACCTGGTCATTTACTTCTCAATTACTTCTCAGTTATCACTAGCATTGAGAACACATAGGCTGTTGCGGTTCTTGTATACTTTGGTAAATTGTGCTGCAGTTACTTGAGAGTTCTTTATAAGACACTTGCCTCTCCATTTTCTGTATTGTGGCATTAGTAGTTTACCACTCTGTTTTTTGCAACCTGTTTTTTGTTCTTCCTGTTTTTATTACTTTTGTGGTCTTTTGACTGTTTGGTATTTTGGATTTTCTAGATATGATGTTGGTTTTGTTATTTTGGATTTTGTGGAGTTTTGGCTTTGAGGTCTTGATTACCATTTAGTTTATTATTTTCTTCTCTGTGTTATTTTCTTTCCTTTGCTTTTGAATTTTGATTTATTTGAATGTTTTTAGATTTTACCTTTGTTTGAACTCTTAATTTAATAAAATTAAAATTAATATTTAAAGGTTGTTTTTAGGCAAGGTGTTTTTATGGTTTTGGCCTCCTCTGTTTTGGGGTTAATCATAACAAGTACAAATGTTAATCCAAGGCATATTTATTCTGTTAATTCTTTTACCATGTAATAATATGTTACTCTGAAGGTGTAAGTACCTAGAACACAGCCACTAAAATATTTCCTTTTGGCACTGATTTTGGTGTTGTGGTTGCTATTGTTATTCTTCCACTACTATAGCCATTATTTATTGTCATTTTCTGGCTGAGGATCAGCTATGAGAGCTTCATTCAGGTAAGCCTCGCAAAGCTGTGATACCTCCACAATTTTAAACCCTGACATATATCATATTAGGCTATACAGTAAAAACACATTGATAATATACAATAATCAAATTGCAACTTATCTTTGCCTTACTTACATTCTGACACTGTTAGTTAACAAGTTGTGTCCATTTCCAGCAAAGTCATTTTTCTTTAAGAACACACACCTGTAATCTTTAGCTTAATTTTATGTTGCATTTAATACTAGAAACATCCTTTACAGTACTTAACAACTGAAGACACATTTCAAATCTTCCTTTTATAGGTAAGATCATTTTTAAACTGTAATGGTTGCTTTGATTGTTTACTGTTGGCCTTCTGCCAACATCATATCACTGATAAACACTTTTTAAAGTTTTAAAAGACATTAGTTTATTCACAGATTCTGGAAAAATAACATTATGGGTATTGCTGGACCTCAGTGCTGCCTTTGATACTGTCGACCATGAAATACTCTATAAAAAATACAATATAAAAACTTGCTTTGCTTAAAGTTTTAAAATTTTGTAATTATTTCATTAGTGTACATGTCATGCACCTCTCCTTCCTTGACTATTTATAAATAGCAACACTATAAATGGCTAAATTGTTATAACTGTAGAATGCTATTCAAAAAATATGACTGATTTTTTTATTTTTGTTTCTTCATTAAAGACACCATAGCCATTCCCCAATCACCCATACCCCCACTGCCTTCCTTGGATACCACAAACATACACTGCTTGCTTTTAACTCAGATTTATTATCACTTATAATGTTTCAGTACAGGGTGATAAAGAAGATCATAGACAAATCAGAAAAATAGTCAGCATTCCAGTTATTTAAGTTACATGAAAACCTGTGGTGGGCCAGCAAGGTCTTCTCTGCTGGCCTAAACACAAGTCAAAATCACAGACTTATGTTTTATTTTATTATTTTTTTTATTAATAATATATTTTTCCATGAATATGTATTAAATAATTCCTAATAGTCTGTTCTCTTCATTTCATAGCTTTTCTTTTGGTTGCACTGCTTCCAGTAGTGTATGTTTATGTTATAGCTTTTATCCAATCATATTTCAGCCATCATGTGTTGCCAGGGTAAAAGAAATCTGCCTTGAGCCTTCAGAATCAAAAGTGCGATTGTCTGTAGCTTAAAACAGATGGCAGTGAAACTGTTACTTTAACCAATCAAATTTCAAGTTGGGGACACCGGGGCCATACGATAACGTCAGCATTTTCACTTCCTGTGATTGGATGGTCAGAGAGCGATCCATAGCAACCTGCTCATGCTAAAACATATTTGTGTAGGTTTAATAGCTGTTTTTTGAAACCACAATGGCTGACAGAGGAGAGGAAATTGATTTGGTCACAGATATACAGTACTTACAAAGTCATTTTCAAGTCAAAATTTTCAAGAAAGGCTGGACATCGTGAGAAAAGGTCGGCCAACTCCAAAGCTAGCAAGTCTGTCCCAGCCGGAGAAAGGGTTTGTCCGCCACTTTCAATCCAGTAGCTACAAGCAGTACTGTTGGCTCTTAGCCTCCAAGGAGCACTGCAAATTGTATTGCCGAGAATGCCTGTTATTTGCAATAGATCGACTTGGTGTTTGTAGTCCCACTGGATTTGTAAACTTCAATTGTCTAACCAAGGCAGCAGCGAGACACCAAAGCACAGCTGGACACTTACAAGCAACGATGCTTTTGAAAACTTTTGGGGAAACCTGCGTGGATCTACAGCTCAACAAACATGTTTGGCAGTGACAATCCCTATGTCCAGTGATTCTGTTGAGCAGACATTCTCAGCCCTAAAGCGAATTAAAACTTAGGCCAGAAATATCATTGGACAGACTCGACTTTCATCATTAGCCTCCATGACAATCAAAAAGGACTTATTGTTGGAACTGAAATGCACAGATGACCTGTACAACAGAGCGATTGAATTGTTCTTGAGGAAAGAGAGGAGATTTTTTTACAAATAATCATTATTTTTGGTGAGTACAATGCGTTTTATTTATATTTTTTACATTTATCATTTTATTAGGTTGATATTGATGCTTCTGCTAGAGATGATGTATATGGTGCATCCGTGGCTGCAGTGAAAGGAGACTTGTTGAATTATGTTAACTGGGTTTCTTGCTTTAGTAATAGCTTTCATTCTCGCTACATGAGATGCCTGTCTGTGATGCAATGCCCTGTTTGTACTGCATTTCTGCATAATATTGATGGTTTCTACAGCTGAAGTATCACAGTAATGGTATTAAGAGGTGGATTAATTCAAGTAGGACGCCACTGAAGGCCTAGGTGTGAAATGCACGGCCCACCACTGCTAAAAACCATATATGAACACTTCAAATTGCATCATGATATTCTCACTGAATGTAGAAGGGTCGATAGAACATGAAGTTTGACTGAATGTGGTTGCGCCATTTAGGAGAAAAACTGAGTAGAGCTATACTGAAATGCTGGTACATTTACTGAATCATGTACAGCTAAAATGGTTGCACATGTATTGAATCACAAACAGACACAATGATATGATGTCACATGCATACTCAAATCATATGAATTTTTTGTCTCTAAATTGTGCCTCATAACAGCTAAGCTGTCAGTATGCAATATCAGATATTCGGAACACTTTTGTGCAGAACTGTGTTATGTGTCATAAGCCAGTACAGAAAATAACCATTGATGAGCATTTATTCCTGAAAACATGCCCATGCTCCTTCATTCAGTATATGCCAAGAAAGACGAACAAGTTTGGAATAAAACTTTGCATACAAGACAGTGGTGTAAAAGGCAACTATGTATTAAATGCTATTCCCTACTGGGGAAAGATCTCACACAGCCACTTGGGAAAAGACTGTCAAAGACTGTGGTGATGTGACTTGTTGAACCTTTCGCAGGCAGATATGGGAAAATAAGTCACAGCTGACAATTTTTTATGTCATTTTCTTAGCCAACAAGCTAATTGCCTTCTAGGTACCATAAATAAAATCAGATGGGAGCTGCCACCCTCCGTAAAAGGCAACATGCCAAGAAAACTGTTCAGAATAACAGTGATGGCACCTGGGAAAGCTACACTAACTGTCTACGCATACAAACTATGAAAAAGTGTCTGCCATGTTAGCAACATGTATTTCATTGTCAGCATCAGCTCAGACAGAAAGGATAAACCAGATACAGTTAAAAACTACAGTCGTAACAAGGTATGTACTGTAGTTCGCAACATGTTGTGATTCTTACTTTTATGTAGTAACTATCTCATTTTTCAGAAAGAAAAAATAAAACCAAAACTACTGTTTCCATGTTTTGTAACATGGTTGACCAAGCTTTCATCAACACTTATTTTTATATGCAGAAGATATGGACAATTGAGAAAAGGCAAGAGGCAGTTCATTAATTGACTTGTCATGGGAGGTTTGCAACAACCACTTGGTCATCAAGTTGGCTATAGTGTCCAATGAGAAAGCAGCTCATGTCATAACATCCATTCAGTTCTGTGTCACTAAAGACAGAACAACACAGTGCCAAGGTGAAGAAGAACACATAAGAAACAAAGGTAAACAGTGTCTAGGAGTTGCTCACAAAAGAGGGCAAGAATCACTGCTGACTGCTAATGTGGACTGTTTTGTAATCAGCTGACATTTGCAAATAATTGCTTGCCACTTACAAATAATTACAATAACAAATTGCTGAAACATGTGAATGTGACTGTAAACTATTTTCAACAAAAAAATAGTTTCTACTTTGTTTGTCATTTCTATGCCCGGCTGTTTGAAATGTTTTGCATTGCTATTCTACTTGGTGTGGCATCAACAGTTTTAGTACTGAATTAAATTAGAGTCACTTATAGTGTTACTGGACTCCATAGCTCCGTAATTGGTCAAAGCAGGTTTAGAAATAGAAATTTAGGTGGATGCATTTGAAGAACCTGCTGTACCTCACCTTTGCTCAGTCTAGCTGTTGCTAAAATCCAAGCTCTTAGCATATCCTGTGCTTTCCTGTACCTCTCTTTCAGTTACCAAGCTGAAATAATTTGTCTCAGTACTTTTGTGCTTTTCTTTGCCCTGGGTTTACAGTTCTGTGTTTGCAGATCATATCATGGGTTCCTTGACATTGTCCACCTGCTAGTGTCGAGCCATATAAAACAATCTTCAGAACTGACTTTAATTTTCATTTAAATTCTGGAACTTAAGAAGTCCCAGAGGCTGAACTGAATGTATGTGGTGAGTGGTTTAGTCTGAAAAAATAAAGAATTGGGCAGCGTTTTGCCTGACTGCCAACTGGTGTTATGGTATTAGATTGGTATTATGCAAGAGAAAAAAATGGTTATGTTTTAGTTGGCAGCATCGAATAGCACAAAGCACTTACATTAAGACATGTTATCATTCTTCTGTTTAGTGCATAAGATGAAATCAAGATCCCTAGGATAGATTAACATAGTTCGTTTCCGTGGTGCTTACTTACGCATTACTCAGCAGTGTCTTGTGTGGAAGTTTCGTTGGTCTAAGTTAATAGAATGCTCACTAGTGGTAGATCACTCAGACATGGGATTTTGGGTTTGATACTCCCTTCCCTCAAAATATATAGATTTACTGTATGTACTTTCTTTAAAACAAACATTATTCCTGGCTACACCCCTACATTTTTGTGGTGAGAGAGGACATGCAGTTGATGGGTGTAACAGAACAAGATGCAGAGAACAGAAAGATATGGAAGAAGATGGTCCGCTGTGGTGACCCCTAACAGGAGCAGCCGAAAGAAGAAGAAGAATTCATTTATGTAGGGAAGCTTATTTTATAAGTCATTTATTTTCTTTTAACAAATGAAGCAATACAGTACTTTAATATAAAAATAACTAAAAACTTATAAAAACACTATAATCTTCTTTCTTTTGCCTTGACAGTTTTAAAAATAATTTGAATACAATGTCAGAAGAGTGCTTTATCTAGAGAGAAGGCTGCCTTATTATTCTTTATAGCAGAATGTTTACAGAACAAATTTGTCACTTTAGTTTTGTACTGTAATGTATTTGCAATGAGAAAAGATAATGAGAAGTGTGTGTTTTCTCTTATTTTATGCAAATGATGTTCTTTTTCACATTTTTTCCTGAGCTACAAATTACATTGAAATTTTCTTACCTTTTGATGATTAGAAATTTTCATGTGCTGCCTTATCCTAGAATTGTCCAGAAATATTGACAAATATGGCATCATAAGGGAATCTAAATATATAATTACTATTATTAGTTTTATATAGTTTAAGAAAGAAATGTAAAAATGTGTTACCTAATTTCCATTACATCCAAGTTGCATTGTATGTGTAAAGGAGAACATTTTTTTTTCTCTGTCTAAGTTTTCACTGATGTGCTTTCAATGGTACTTCACAAACACAGCAAGCACTAGTTAATTGTTATCTACAGTATTTTATAGAAAAAATATTATGTGATTTAATAGAAATTTTCATTCTAAGAGTCACATTGTAAAAGCAGTCTTGTTCAACCACTTTGCATTTTAAGTATTCTTTATACCAAAGTGTATAGCAAAACTGGCACCCCAAAAATAATCAATTCCTAGTTAATAAACTTTCTTCCCACTAGATCTTTAAACCTATATTTTGCAATGACTTTATATTGGTACCTTTAAACCAGGGGCTTGTGACCCTTAATGGAAAAGCATTTTGTAAAGGAACAAAGTTTAAAAATGCTGTTAATTGTTCCTTAAAATCCATCATGTAACAAAGTGTCTGTGTTTTGTACAGTACAGAAGCTTTAATGTTCAAGACGCATTGAAATAAAAGTCACCCATGGAGATCTCATTCAACAGTGAGAAATGGTCAGGGCCTAAACATAGTCCTTCCCTTTACTTGCCTTTAGCTTAAAGACCCTCCGATTTCTGTGTGTTGCTCAGCAACTTGTATTAAGCAGCAGTCATGTGCTTTAGGATAGGGACATAAATGAGAAACTTTGACACTGGCATTTCTTGAGTATTTTCATTTTTTATTTTGCAGCAGTTTCTATCCTGCCCTCGCTTTAATGTGTTTTTTTCTAGTGTTTTAGTGTTGTGTTGTTTGTGCAGGCCTTGGATTTTTTTGAATATTTGCTGATAGATGATGCTCTGTTTTGGATTCAATTTTATGATATTTTTGCTTGTTTTCGGATTAAATTTACTTTGCTTCTTGTGCCTGTGATCTCCTGCCTGTTTTTGCATCTGCCTTTTTAATTATGCATTATTTTAAATATGCATAGCCTGACAGTATGGGAGGTGTTTTCTGCTAAAAAGGAAATGAAAGTTAAAATTATAAAATGAAAATGCAATCTCTCTTTTGCAATTTAATTTTCAAAGTCTATGTCCAAGAATGCTGAAAAAATTAAAAGTAAAATGAAAAAACACCATTTGTAATTTAATTTTCAAAGTCTATGTGCAAGAAGGCTGCAAAAATTAAAAATAAAATGAAACAACACCATTTTTAATTTTATTTTCAGCCTGAACAGCAATTAGTTAGCAAAATTGCAGTTCAGTGGGTGGGGTTTTGCACCTAGATTTCCCACAGTTCTTTGTCCACTGTACCAACAGCCACTTCGATTGACAGAATACTTCTCACTTCAATTGCGTTTAATTCACGTCACTTTGATCTTTTCACCTCCATACTGCGAGCTTCACAGTAGAACCATCTCACAACATCCAAAATCCATGAATAACTATAATTCTGAAGTAATTAATGTGCAATTTAATTACAATATTTAACATGACAAAAATTAGCCTTTATTACATAATAATTTACTCGATCAGACTTTTTATTGTTATAACTATTTAAAATAAGGTGATATAGTAGTGATTATTTTATTCACTAGGAAAAGTTCCATAATCTGTCCTTTTTTAATTCACCTCATTAAGAAATATCTTCTTTTTTTGGATGGTCTCATTAGGGGTCATCACAGCGGATCATCTTTTTCCATATCCTCCTGTCCTTTGCATCTTGCTCTGTTACACCCACCACCTGCATGTCTTCTCTTACCACATCCATAAACCTCCTCTTAGGCCTTCCTCTTTACCTCTTACCTGGCAGTTCCATTCTTAGCATCCTTTTCCCAATATATCCAGCATCTGTCCTCTGCACATGTCCAAAACAACGCAATCTTGCTTCTCTGAATTTGTCTCCAAACCGTCTAACCTGCGCTGACCCTCTAATGTACTCATTTCTAATCCTGTACATCCTTAATATCTTTAACTCTGCTACCTCCAGCTCTCTCTCCTGTTTTTTGGTCAGTGCCACTGTCTCCAACCCATATAACATAACTGGTCTCACTACCATCATGTAGACCTTCCCGTTCACTCTTTCTGATACCCATCTGTCACAAATTACTCCTGACTCTCTTCTCCACCCACTCCACCCTGCCTGCAGTCTGTTCTTCACCTCTCTTCCACACTCCCCATTACTCTGTACTGTTGATCCCAAGTATTTAAACTCATCCACCTTTGCCAACTCTACTCCCTGCATCCTTACCACTCCTCTGAACTTCTACCCATTTACACACTTGTATTCTATCTTGATCCTACTGACCTTCATTCCTCTCCTTTCTAGAGCATATCTCCACCTCTCCAAGGTCTCCTCAACCTGCTCCCTTCTCTCTCTACAGATCACAATTTCATCAGCAAACATCATAGTCCACAGGGACTCCTGTGAAATCTACTCTCTAAACCTGTCCATCACCATTGTAAATAAGAAAGGGCTTAGAGCTGATCCCTGATGTAATCCCACGTCCACCATGAATGCATTCGTCACTCCTACCGCAGACCTCAACACTGTCACACTTCCCTTGTACAGAGTGAGCCAAACTGAAGTACCACATTTCTCAAGGTCATTGCGTGAGGAACAGGCAGCTGAGTGGGTTGGGGTGGGGGTCCCTTGTAGTTGTCAATCAGCAACATGCCTTGGTCCGGTATGCACAGTGCGTTCACTGTTGAAGCATTCTTCAAAAACAGCGAATCCATCATCACTACGCAACACGCCTTCCAAACGCATTCCTCCTAATGGTGACGTCCTAAATCGAAAAACAATTATTCACTGGGTGGCTAAATTTAGACAGACATGCACAACATTGAACAGAAAATCTACAGGGCGTCCTTGAACTGTACGAATGCCTGAAAACATCTGAGCTGTAAGGGCATCAATTTTGCAGCCTGTTAGACGTTCAGTGCACAAACATGTTTCTGCCTTAGGCATTTTCAACATGTCTTTAAGGAGGATTTTGCATGAGGACCTTAATTTCCATCAACACAAAATGATGATAGTGCAGGAACTCACTGAGAAAGACTGGAAGAGCCTTAGAGATATGTGTGCAAACATTCTGCAAACTGTTCATCGAGATGCCATCATCATGTGCAGCGGTGAGGCACATTTCCATTTGAATGGTTGCATTAAAGCAAAAAGTTTGCTATTGGGCTGAAACCATCCCTCATGAACTTCATCAAAGACCCCCTGCGCAGTGATTGTGTCACAGTTTGGTGCGGCATTGCAGAATTTGGCATTGTAGGCCCTTACTTTTTTGAGGAGGAGGGAGCAGCGGTCACCGTCACTTAAGAATGTTACATTGAAATGCTAGAGAACTTTTTGTGGCTCTAACTGGAAGAAAGAAGAAATGGATGTGGTGGATGCCTGGTTTCAACAGGACGGAGCAACAGCTCATACAGCGCAGAGATCCATGAAAGTTTTGCGGGAGATGTTTCCGGGGAAGCTGATCTCCCTGCGTGGTGATGTCGGGTGGCCTTTATGTTCGCCTGATCTCACACCATGCGATTTCTACATATGGGGTGATCTCAAGTCAAAGGTATGCATACACCAACCTCAAAACCTTGAAGCCCTCAAGGACGCTATTCGCCACGAAATCGCCGCCATTACCCTTCAAATGGCCAAACGAGTCATGCGAACATTTAGAAATCGTCTTGAAGAGTGTATCACTAATGATGGCCACCTCCTTGAAGATATCATTTTTAAAACACAGTGAAAAAAATCTATTTTGTATACCCTTTCTTGTGTTATAAAGAAATGTATTTTGTCTCGTGGTGTTTTTGTAGAATAAACATTTGAAATGTGGTGTTTCTTTTTGGCTCACCCTGTACATATCCTGTACCACTTTTACATACTTCTCTTTCACTCCCAACTTCCCCATACAATACCATAACTCCTCTGTAGGCACTCTGGCATATGCTTTCTCTAAGTCCACAAAGACACAATGCAACTCCTTCTGGCCTTCTCTATACTTCTCCATAAACATCACATCTCTGGTGCCCTTTCCTGGCATGAAACAATACTGCTGCTCACTAATCATCACCTCCCTTCTTAATCTACCTTCCACTACTCTTTCCCTTATCTTCATGCTGTGGCTCATCTATTTTATTCCTCTGTAGTTAATACAGCTCTGTGCACATCCCCTTTTTTCTTTAAAATCTGTACCGTAACATTTCTTTTCCACTCCTCTGGCATCCTCTCACTTTCCAAGATTGAGTCAACCCTGGAAAGATTGAAACAACATTAAACAATCTGGTTAAAAACTCCACTGCCATCTCCCCTAAACACCTCCATGCTTCCACATGTGCAGTATGTCATCTGGACCAACAGCCTTTCCATAGGTGTTCTTACTTCCTCCTTGCTAATCCATTGTACTTCCTGATTCACTATCTCTACATCATCCAACCTTTTCTCTCTCTCATTCTCTTCATTCATCAGCCTCTCAAAGTACTCTTTCCATCTGCTCACATACTCTCCTCGCTTGTGAGTACATTTCCATATTAATCCTTTATCACCCTAACCTGCTGCACATCTTTTCCAGCCTGGTCCCTCTGTCGCCAATCGATATAGGTCCTTTTCTCCCTCCTTAGTGTCCATCCTCTCATGCAGCTTATCATACACCTTTTCTTTAGCGTTCACCACGTCTCTCTTTACCTTATGCCTTATCTCCTTATACTCCAGTCTACTTTCTTTGACTATCCCACTTCTTCTTCGCCAACCTCTTCCTCTGTATATCTCCATTCCACTACCAGGTTTCTTTTTCCTCCTTCCTCTGTCAAGATGTTATGCCAAGCACCTTCTTGCTGTCTTCTTACTACTTCTGCTGTAGTTGTCCAGCTGTCTCTTTTACCTCCTCCCTGAACTCAACCTTGCAGTCTTTTTTTTCCCAACTTCTACCATTTGATCCTTGGCTTTGCCCTCACTCTCCTCCTCTTCTTAATCTCCAGCATCATGCTACAGACCACCATCCTATGCTGCCTAACTACACTTTCCCGTGCCTCCACTTTGCAGTCTACAATCTCCTTTAGACTGACTCTCCTGCATAGTATATAATCTACCTGTGTGCATCTTCCTCCACTCTAGTTCGTCTCCCTGTGTTCTTCCCTCTGCTTAAAATATGTATTCACCACAGCCATGCCCATCCTTTTTATAAAAGCCACTTCCATCTGACCTTCTGCATTCCTTTCCTTGACACCACACCTACACATCATCTCCTCATCTCCTCAGTTGTCTTCACCAAGATGTCCATTGAAATCCGTTCCAATCACCACTCTCTCTTTCTCCCTTGGGTACACTCTCCACCACTTCATCCAATTCACTCCAAAAATCTTCTTTCTCATCCATCGCACACCCAACTTGTCCAACTTGTGAGGCATATACACTAATAATATTCATCATCACACCTTCAATTTACAGTTTCATAATCATCACTCTATTCGACCTCCAAAACACTCTTAACAAACTGTTCCTTCAGGATAACCCCTACCCCATTTCTCCAACCATCCATACCATGATAGAACAATTTGAACTCACCTCCAATCCACCTGGCCTTATTTCCTTCCATTTAGTCTCTTGCATGCACAATATATCAGCCTTCCTTCTCTCAATCACATCGGCTAACTCTCTCCCCTTACCAGTCATACACCCAACATTCAAAGTACCTACCCTCAGTTCCACTCTCTTTACCTTCCTCCTCTTCTCCTGCATCTTGTTCTTCTCCTTCTTTGCCCAACAGTAGCCTAATTTTCCCCAGCACCCTGTTGGCGGCCTTTGTTAACCCGGGCCGCCACCTATCCGGTATGGAAATCTGTATTATTGTCTGCATGTTGATCTGGTAAAATTTTACACTGGAAGCCCTTCCTGATGTAGCCCTCCCCATTTATCCGGGCTTGAGACTGGCACAAAGAAACACACTGGTTTGTACATCCCCTGTGGCTGGGTTACCTCATTAAGAAATATATGAGTAACAACTATGAAGTGTATTATCTATCAGTTAATTTTATATTCTTTCATAAAGATTGATATGTAAACAAACAGGAATCAATTTTCTGACCATTTTAGAAAGTACTGAACATATCATTCCAAAAATATAATTTAAAATATCCTTGGATAGGTGCAAAATATTTTTGAATTGCGTTATTTTTATATCATTGTTTCCTATTATCTTTATATTTGTATGTGTTTATGAATGAAATTACCGTCATCACAACTGGAACTTTACTTTAAACTTAAACTAGTGAAAAAACTACCATATCAACATATTTTAAAAAGTTAAAGATTCCAATTGAGTCGTTGATCAACTACAGGGGAATGGAACGTTGGAGGAGAAGGTGAAAACTGTAGATCAGTGTTTTTCAACAAGTGTGCCACAGCCCAACGGTGCCATATAAATAATAGAGTAGCGCACTTGGGTCTGAACCTGAGAGGGACAAGCTCCACAGGAGGTCAAAACTTGTGTGAGGAGGACAGGACTACCTGTCTCCTAGCTGCTAGAATCTATCTGCCTGGGTGTGTGATCACCAGCAAGTCTCACAGCACTGGTGGATGGATAGATAGCGGACATACTGTACAAGTTGCCTCTGAAGCAGAGATTGGTGGGCAAAGGAATGAAGCATCTGGGAGATGCCACTAAAATGCTCACTAAGTGCTATTCCGTGAACTCTGTTTTTTCTCCTGGCTTCTCTGATTGTCCCACCCCTTCGGACAGTTGAGCATGTGAGATATAATGATCGTGGTTAGTAAAATAGTGATGTGCCATGGGATGTTTTTGGTTACAGATAGTGTGTCACCACTGGATAAAAGGTCGGGAAACACTGCTGTGAAGGAATAGATTATATAATACTACAAAAAAACCAAAAACACAAATTGTCCTATTTTTACTTTAGCGTAAATAAATGGAAATTATGATGTGATAATGGCTAATTTTTGTCATGTTGAATATTGCAATTAAATAGAACATTTACCTCCTTAGCATTGCATTCTATTCCAAAAAAACATGTAAAAAGCGTTGCATTTTTTTTGTCATGAAAAATAACATTTTTATTAAATCTCAAAAGTATAATAATGATACAAATAATAGTAGTGATGAATAAAAATATTAAATGAATAATAACAAAATTAATAATAACAGTACAGTGATCCCTCACTATATCGCGCTTCACCTTTCGCGGCTTCACTCCATCGCAGATTTTATATGTAAGCATATTTAAATATATATCGCAGATTTTTTGCTGGTTCGCGGATTTCTGCGGACAATGGGTCTTTTAATTTCTGGTACATGCTTCCTCAGTTGGTTTTCCCAGTTGATTTCATACAAGGGATGCTATTGGCAGATGGCTGAGAAGCTACCCAACTTACTTTTCTCTGTCTCTCTTGCGCTGACTTTCTCTGATCCTGACGTAGGGGGATTGAGCAGGGGGGCTGTTCACACACCTAGACGATACGGACGCTCGTCTAAAAATGATGAAAGATTATCTTCACGTTGCTATCTTTTGTGCAGCTGCTTCCTGAAACGACATGCTGCACGGTGCTTCGCATACTTAAAAGCTCGAAGGGCACGTATTGATTTTTGACTGAAATACAAACTCTGTCTCTCTCTATCTCTCTCTCTCTCCCTGCTCCTGACGGAGGGGGTGTGAGCTGCCGCCTTCAACAGCTTTGTGCCACGGTGCTTCGCATACTTAAAAGCCAAACAGCCCTATTGATTTGTTTGCTAGAGATTGTTTTCTCTATCTATGTTACATTCTGTGCTCCTGACACGCACTCCTTTGAAGAGGAAGATATGTTTGCATTCTTTTAATTGTGAGATGGAACTGTCATCTCTGTCTTGTCATGGAGCATAGTTTAAACTTTTGAAAAAGAGACAAATGTTTGTTTGCAGTGTTTGAATAACATTCCTGTCTCTCTACAACCTCCTGTGTTTCTGCGCAAATCTGTGACCCAAGCATGACAATATAAAAATAACCATATAAACATATGGTTTCTACTTCGCAGATTTTCTTATTTCGCGGGTAGCTCTGGAACGCAACCCCCGTGATGGAGGAGGGATTACTGTAGTGATAATACTACTAATGATGCCAAAACAGTATATAATCTCAAAATGAGTCCTTTGTGTGCTAAATCTTAAAGCATGGTGAAAGACACAATCCAGCGTCACAGTTGGGGCATTTCTTTTCGGATTTTCTCTACAAATTTATCAGTTTTTGAACAGCACACTGCACAGGTACGAATTGGATTCTGTTCTTTTTCTGTTGGAGGTATATAATCAATAAAATGTCTACCAAAAAGACATTTTTTGATCTCCATGCACTTTTTAGTAATGAAAAAAGCACAAATGACTGGAGATGCACAGAGGCACAGTGATTGTGTTAAACAAAAAACACTGCGGGTAGTTCGCCACTCCAGTCAGTAAGTGCTCCCATCCGCTGGCTGCTACACTAGCAATCATTGTACCATTTCCTAGGTTCATGTTTGCACATGTTCAGTAGTTAAGTCCATTCTGTTTTTTAATTATTAATACTGTATGTATTTGTAAGAATTCCTTGAAGTAAAGAACTCTATGTGCTGGTTTATGTTTGAAATGGTACGTTGCTAGTGGAAGCCTTGTAGTTTACTTCTTTACATCTAAATACATATTCACAGTTATTGGTTATTTCATTTTTATTGAAATACTGACCTTTGGGTGTCATCCTTGTATTTTCCAATTGGTACATATTTGAATGGGTTTAGCAAGTAGCATAAAAGTAATTAATGATGTAGTCCTGTTAAATTGTGTAAGAAATAATTTGAAATTTGTAATGGATAACTTTTTTGAGCTGCCCCAACTCTGATTGATATAGGTCAATTGATTACTCTGTCCGTAATAATCATCTTGCACGTTTTGTCCTGTAGCAAGAGGTATATTAAAATACAGTACACCTGAATTGTGCATTGTGGGAACTGAAATGGTACCAGCCACACTGAACTTCTTCACTTTGTCTATAATCAAGCATCTTTATTATAAAGCATGAAACACTGAAGTGAAATCTCCCTTAGCAGAGATCATGCTATGCATTATAGAAATAGACAGAATAAAAATAAATAAAAAGATGAAAGTTGGGAAAAAAAACATTATTTTACTCCAATGGTCCTAAAAGATTCTTATGCATGACATACTTTTTCCTTAATATCTAAGGGCACAGTGTTGGCCATTTAGGAAGTAATTCAGTAATTTTCCAAATGTACTTTTTTGAAATTGTTTAAACACAGGATGGTGAGAACCTGCCTCAACAGCATCAGGAGCATCAGGCACAGGATAGATGTCAGCTCATGATCGGGTATTATTCCATTGCATTCATATGAACACTAACAGTTACTCAGTGGGGGCCAATATAGTGAGTTGCCAGGCATGCATGTCAGAACTTTATTTGTCTGTTAAGGTTAGTTATTTGAAAGGTTTCTGAAAAGTAGACATATTCTGAAATAAAGGAAATGCTAGTGCATCAAAGCCATGGTAGAAATTATTCAGCTTGTGAGTTGCAAATGCAGCCAGGTCTCACCCACTTCACAAACACATTTCTCCATCAGAGAAAACAGTGGAGCACTGGAATGGCAATGTAGCAAAAGTGGAATAGGCCACAAACATGTCTCTCACCAGCTGAAATTTACAGTTTTCAAGAACAGTGAGAAAGTGATAGCATAATTATTCAGCAACCTTGCTGCTTTCTATTTGCTTTGCTGTCTTTTCTGTAATCCATGCACATTATGAAAATATAAATCAAAAAAACAAATGTACCACTCTGTTATTTAAGATTGACAACACTTACTTTTTAAAAATTGTGATGGTTAGTCATGGACCTTTTCACACACTTCCAAATTTCTACCACTTTACCAGAATCTGTATCTGCTAACTACCTGGGAAACTAAAGAGTCACCTTCACAAATGAGAATGGAAAATCCTAGCAAATTCCTAGTAAATTAAGAATAATATTTCATAGGTTCTTTGCATGAAGGTGGTATTATAATAGCAAGTAATAAACCTTGTCTCTTTAAATGTATAATAATTTATTTGCAGACTCACACAACTTTGAAGGCCCACCAACACCTGCTGCACTCCCTCCTATGCCAAAACTCTGGACCAATAAAACATTTACCTCCTGGAGTCCACCAGAACTGCAGAGCACTTTTATTCTAATCAGATGCAGACAGGATGCTCAGGATAACAGATCTAATCAGTCCAGTAATTGATGTGCATAAGCACAAGAGAAAACACTGGATATCCCTTGCTCTGTTTACACAGGATTTAGTCTGAACAGACAATCCAAGACCAGTCAGGGATATCATTTGTTTGAAAAAGCAATACAGGACCACTGGGAAGGTCATATTTTTGAAGAATTTTTCCAAGAATTGGATAGGCTCCAGCCCCCTGCTACCCTGCTCAGGATTAAGTAGGTTTAGAAAATGGTATGGTAATTTCGAGAATCCTGTAAAAAAAAATTTAAGTATTAAAGTTATTTATATGTTATATTGCATGATGGAGTAGCTGTTGAAGCAGTAGCCTCACAATGGATGAATTTTCAGGCCTGTCACTTTATCTTTACAGTTAGCATATTTACCCTGTCTCCACATGTGTTTTCATTGGGAGGTTTGCATTTTCCAAACAGCTTGAAGATTACATGTTGCTATAGAGGTTGTGACAGTAGATGGCGCTATACCAGCGCTTAACCCAACACAAACAGACGCAGGAGGCACACTTATGAAAGCACAAGCTTTTTATTTTATTTTCTTCCCTCGTGGAGAACGTCTTCCCCATTCCCATGAGTACACAACGCAGTCTCAAAGCACAATCACAATATTTTCTTTCTCTATTCTCTTTTGTCTTTCTCCTCCACTCTTCCTCTGTAAGCTTTGTCTCCCTCCTCCCGAGTCGGGCTCACTGAGTAGTGATTGCTGGCGCCTTTTATAACGCCCCAGAAGTGCTCCAGGTGCTCATTGGCCTACTTCCAGCAGCGGAGGAAAACCCGCCCAAGAGGGCTAAAGCAGCTGTTGCAGCACCCCCTGGTGGCATTCCCGGATCCCAACAGGGCTGTAGATAACTCCAACTCCCATGAAGTCATGCGGGAATCCGAGGCACCACTGCAACCCATGGAGTCTGCCATCAAACGTCCCAGGGGAGGTACTGTTCTGCCCACGCTTGCTCCCCCGGTCTTCTCCATGAAGAGACGTCCCGGCCGGACAAGGACCCCGGCCGTCTGTGACAAGGTTCTTACATCTTATCCATGGCTGCTTCTTTCTTTGTACTTGATGCTTTCTGGAGAGAACGTAGCATTTCCAAACCATAAAATTAAACAATTAGATTTGGGAAAGAGACAAAAATATGGAAAGCATAACCATTTTAGTTTAAATATCAAATAATGTGCCATGACATGATATTGGAGTATCTAAATACTAAACTGGTATACAACTTTTCAGCACATATTGCTTTTTATTCCTTACTTTGTATAAAAAGAGCTGTTGTTTCTATTTAGATCATAAGAAAGAGGATAGCCCTTCATATTTTTTGAAACTAAGAGCATTATCACTTTTTCTCCAGCACAGTTCTCTGATGTCTTATTGCCTAGATTGCAGTCACAAAGCAAATGCGTTTCATGACGTGTGTCATATCAGCCCCACGTTTGGCAATAAGTGCAATAAGAACATTCAGGCTCAGAACCACATTCTTTATTTTTGAGAAGTTCAGGCAGCTCTTTTTGGCCCTGCTGCTGTCATTCACCCTGTCTCCAGGATCATTTTTAGCAAGAAAATTGCTTTTGTGCAGAAAGAAAAGAGCAGAACGTGCCTACAAAGCCGATGAGTGAGTCAAGAGGAAGAAGAAGACCTGAAAGTCTTCATATGAGAAGCAAGCTTTAACTGACACACAGACATTGATGACTTTTGGCTGGCAGGAAAAAAAGGAAGGGCAAAATGACAAGCAGACTGGTAAACCGAGTACACACATGTGAGGACAAGTGTTAATGGACTTTTGGCTAACCACAGAGATTTCAACCTAAAACACATGAGAACACTTGTGACTTGAGAAGAGTTTTAGTCAAACAGGATTGCTTAGAGTGACTCAGTGCTGCTGCTTCACAGCAGACTGGGGTTCGCATCCTGGGTATTCCCCGCATGGACTTTGCATGTTCTCCTTGTGTCTGCTTGTGTTTCCTCCAGATGCTCCAGTTTTCTCCCAGAGTCTAACGACATGCAAGTTAGATAGATTGGTGATACTTATTTAACCCTAGTGTGTGTATGTACAGTATGTTTGTTCGCACTGCAACGGACTGGTGCTCATCCAGGCTTTTTTCCTGCCTTTTGCCCTATGATGGCTAGGATAGGCTCCTGGACCCCCCACAACCTTGTTCAGGGCAAAGCGGATTAGACAATGTCTGACTGACAGGATTGCTTACATATGTTTCATTTTTTAGTTTGGTGTAAATGTTAATTATGTAAGCCATTTTATGTAATTCTTCTATAAGTGACATAGTGGCTTAGTTGTTAGTACTGAAGCTTCCCAGCTCCAAACACCTTGGTCTGAATCTTTTATGATTACTGTTTGGATGGAGTTTATGCATTCTTACTGTGTCCATTTAGTTTTTTCCACACAATCCATTTTAGTTTTATTTGTGACTGTAAATTCTCCCTATGTAAATATGGACTGTCTTCCTACTCAAGATTGGTTTCTGGAAGATCAGAAGTCTCACAAATGAGATGTGCTTGTTTGGTCCAACAAGCTCTCTTGGCCCAAAAGTACCTAAGCTGTTTCAAATATTTTTTAAGTTATCAAGGTTTCCACTTCCACTACATGACTCTGTAGTTTATTTCACCTTCCTGACACACTTTCTTTCATGAAGTGCTTCCTGGCCTTACTCTTAAAGGCACTTCCCCTTAAATTCCACCAATGTCTTTGAGTGTGTGATTCGATGTTTAATCAGAAGATTTCTGCTGGATAAACCTTACCAATGCCTTTGAGAATTGTGAAGACCATGTTCAGGTGCTCATACAGTTTTCTCTTCTCAAGACTAAAGAAGTTTACTTTCATATACATGTCAGAGTATGACATGCCCTTTAGACCAGGGATGCACTTGGTTGTTCTCCTTCATAATGCTTCTTTTGAGTGGTAACCAGAACCTCGCACATTAATCCAGATGTGCATTACACAGTCTAGCATAATGTTTTTTTTATTTATAGGGTTCTTATCATATGCCTAGTGCTGCTCAGTAGTATGCAACTCCAAGAAACCATGTAGTGAAATATGCAGTTTTAGATGTTAAGTGGTTGAGCAATAGCCTCTTTAACAGTAATCCTTGACACTTTACAGCCCTGCAGAAGTTGGGATTAGAATAGAGTGTATGTGAAAAGAGTTAAACTCTTACTTGAAGTAAAGAGTTAACAAAAGTGTTCAATCCAGTAAAACCCCCTATGAGTACAGTTCTCCCTAATTTCAGGCTCCATAACCTCACCTTTGTGGTGGGAAAGTCTGACCTGATTTCCTGTTGTCCATATAAAGGCTTTTCTTTCCTACTTTTCTCTTTCTTGCTCCTTTTTCTGTGTTCTCTACTTGTATTGTTTCCAGATGATTGTTCTTGGCTTCCAAATGATTCAGATATTGGCTTTACTTGGCAAATGAATGTTATTTAGGCCTCTTTTTGGATTTAGCTTCCATATTGTTCTCAAATTCACCAGCCAACTGTGGTAATATAATTATAATAATTACCCATCCATTATTCATTTCCTATGTTCATTTAATCAAAATCCTAACAGCACCAGGTGCAAACATGAGGTAACATTTAATCAGAATTGCAGTCACTCATACTGGCCAGATTTTGCTTTGCCAGTAAATCTATCCTGAAATATAATCATATTTAGAAAGTGCAAACTACACAAAGACATTTAATTGCGCAGCTTGCAAACCCAATCTTCTAGAGTTGTAAGGCATATGTGAAAAGCCAGGGTACCACCTTACTACCCCACAGATCGAGTTCTTAAACAAAGCATATTCAGTTAGCCAGGCAACAAAAACTTCTAATGAGCTGCCATCTTCCTCCTCTGTCTAACTGAAATTTCTCTACTCCTACCAAATGCTCCTCTGTAGCCAACAGAGCTGTCTGAAAGATGCAGAGGAACACCACCATTCTTCAGCACTACAAAGGTCTTCCTTTCCAGGAGATAAAGGTGATGGCCCCTCAAGCCTAATAAATGCTAAATTTTCCCACAGATCTTAGGGCTGCACTACACATAATGGGGGCTACCACTGCTTGTGGGGTGACTAGTCTTCAGGCTACAGTACTGCATAATTATGAAGTATTCTTTATACCGTCACTAAAATCACAATGGCCAAAATCATTTTTCCGTGTTATTTAAAATTACCCTCACATGATATGAATAGTGGTTTTCTTCAATTGCTTTACTGTTCACATGAGCTGAAGGTGTGTTAAGCCAGTCTCATTTGTCAGTGGTTAATGGATGCAGATGGTTAATTGAAATATTTCACTCTACTGTATTGAAGTTATTGATCCCCTTATTTTATTTCATTTTGAGGTCTACTTATGATAAATCAGCCTGTCTATACTGAAGGAGCTGGGCATGATGTGCAATAATAACTCAGACATTATTAACATATACTGTTATTAATGCCCAATGATTCTAATAAAGAGAACAGGGCTGAGAGGTATGTGAAGGCATCACTGGTTACATTGACACATACACATACACATACCCTCAACCGATGCTGGGACCATTTTGATCCTATAATCAATTTAATATGCATGTCTGTGAAATGTGGAAAATAATGACAGCCTGAAGATAGCTCACACAGATATGGGGAGAATATGCATACTGCTTACACATAGTGACCCAGCCAGGATTTGAACATAAGTCCCTGGATGTACAACATGAGGCTGCAGTGCTAATTTCCGTATCACCAAGTATCCAGAGTTAAAGTCTACCTTATAATCTGTATGGTCTTTATGAACTTGATAAATAAAAAAGTATGTTGTTTTACTTTGCTTCACTTCATTGTTACAACTACAACAGAAGCATCCACATTACAGATATATGTAATTCACTAATTATAAAAGGATGGATTGCCAGTTCATTACTGGGCACACTCACTTCCTCACCCAAAGTCACTTATAGTTAATCAAAATGTGAGAAAAACCGAAGTACCCAGAAAAAATGCACACACAGGCTGAATATGTAAATTCCACACAGACAATGACTGGTCTTGGTTTCACAGCTACACGCACACATATCCTCAAACTCACTCAATTTATAATTACAAAAATTACTAATCAGCATGTCTGTTGGAAATATGGGGGATATCTGGAGCACTTGGAGAAAGCCCCATGCAGATGTAGAGAGAACATGTAGATGCTACATGGATAGCATCAGAGCTGGGATTTGAATCACAATCTCTTGATCTTTATCTATTCCAAAGGACAATATATTATTTACCCTATACAACTGCAGGCACCTCACATACAGATAAGGAGCCTTGGCTTGAGCTGGGAGAACTTTTTGCCTGAGTTGAGCTACCTCGAGGGAGGGAATGGGATAGCAGACTGCTTGTGCTGATAGACACATTTAATAATAATAATAATAATTCTTTACATTTATATAGCGCTTTTCTCACAAAAGACGCTGATGGAGAGGTGCGAAGGAATTTAAGGTGGGCCGGGATTTACAAGTCTTTTTTGTAGGCTTCAGGGATTCTAGTGTTAAACCACTATACCCTACACAATCATCTCGTAGCTGGCATCTTAACCTGTCATTTTCCAATGAGGACTCATCTCCAAGCAAATTGATTATTTATTTAGAGATGATGCATCCTCAGAGGTCTCTGCAGAAATACTATGGGAAACTTTGAAGGCTTGTTTAAGATGACAGATCATTTCATATCTGTACCATGTGAAAGATCAGCCTCGGCACAGACAGACACGGACACCAAATGTACAAAACACGCACCGTTTATTTACAGACCACACAACATCAACACAGTGCACAAGAATACCACACTCTACTCAGTCCTTTCTCTTTCTTCAAGGCCGCCTCCATTCCTCTCTCGTAAGCTCCGTCCTCTTCCACCTGACTCCGGCTCCTCGAATGATGGCTGCAGGCTCCTCTTATAGCCCACCCTGCTTCAGGTGGTAATTAGCCTAATTAGGCTGCACTTCTGGGTGTGGCTGCATCACAGCCCAAACGGGCTCGTTAAGTCGTTATGCTCCCCCTGTCGGTGGCCACGGAGCCCAAAAGGCATGAGCTCTGGTGTTCCATGATTGTGGCCCCAATACCGCCCAGGGGGGCTGCTCTCTTGCGCCCAGGGAAAGATAGTACCCCTCTCCCGGTCCATACTTCTTCCAGGCGTCCTAGTGGGGCAAGATCCCTAGTCGTCTGCCACAACCACAAAAATAATTTAGATACCAAGAAGGCATCAGAGCTAATAAATGAAGTTACCAGAATAGATAAAGAATATGCCAGGTCTCCAAATGAGCCACTTTACAGCAGAAGACAGGTTTTGCAGTCAGAATTTAACCTCTTCACAACAAAAGAAACAGAACAGCTCATCTTTAAATCTCAACATCAATACTATGAACACGGAGAGAAGGCTAAAAATATTTAAGTTCAACAAATACACAAGCAGAAAGAAATTACAAACACAGATGGCGATGAAATCATTGACCATAAAAATATAACCCACACATTTAGAGAGTACTATATGTCCTTATATTCTACCCAGTTTAAAGATGATGAGACACAATCTAATTAAATTTTTGAAACATTACAAATACCAAAGCTAGATATTCTTAGGGCAGAGGAACTGGATAAGCCTCTGACATTCTCAGAATTGTTTGATGCCATAAAGTCACTCCAGTGTGGGAAAGGAGCAGAACCTGATAAATACCAAGTGGAATTTTATTAAAAAAAACTTTCAAATAAGTTATCTCCACTACTATTAGCAATGTTTATAGAAGCTAGACACAACAAAATTCTACCTCAAACTTTTCCCAAGCATTAATTACTGTCTTTCCGAAGAAAAATAAGGATGTATTTCAATGTGCATCATACAGGCCAATTTCACTTCTGAATAATGTTTTTAAGATACTCTCCAAAGTTCTAGCTAGAAGGATTGAAAAAGTGCCTCCCTCTATAATTTCACAAGACCAAACCAGATTTATTAAAGGCAGACACTTAGCTTCTAATCTTCAACATTTGTTTAATGTAATACATTTGTTTAATGTAATATATTCGTAAAATCTTAACTTACCAGACATCTTATTATCTTTAGAGGCCGAAAAAGCACTTGACATGATTGAATGGGACTACTTTTTCACCACATTGCACAAATGTGGGTTTGGTCCAAACAGATACACATAGATAAAACTACTTTATACTAGTCCAGAAGCCTATATATATTATATTAACAACATTATTTCAAACTACTTCAAACTAGAATGTGATTCTCGACGAGAATGCCCCCTATCACCATTGCTCTTTGCAATCACCATTGGCCATTCACTTTTGAAATGTGTCAGAGATAAAGGGGATACCAGAGAAGGACTTGAACAGGAAATATCACTATATGCAGATGATATGGTACTGTATATATCAGACCCACAAATCTCTGTACCAGCTGTCCCCAATACACTAGCAAAATTTCAAAAGATATCTGGAGTCAAGATTAATTTGAATAAAAGTGTACTTTTTCCAATGAACTCTCTAGCACACAATATTAGACTGGACACTTTCCCATTTATTTTGGCAGATCAGTTTAGAAACCTAGGGGTGAACAACACAAGTAAATGTAAAGATCTTCTTCAACAAAATTTTGCTATCTGGAAAATACTCTAGCTCCATATGCGCAAAGCATTCAATAATCCAATCTTTTGTCAAACACATTTATCTTGTTTAAAATTGTTCAAAATGTATCCAGGGCAAGATTCAACATGTGAAAGTTTCAATGTAGCTCTATCTTCAATGGGCCACATGTTTTGGGAGTTTACCAAATTAACATCATTCTAGACAAAACTTTTTGAATGCCTATTGGACGGCCTTGTTGTCATAATCACTCCCAACCCATTAACGGCCGTGTTTGATGTACTCCTGGATGGGCTTAAAGTGGAGAAGGACAAATTGATTGTAATTGCTTATACTACACTACTAGCACCTCACCTTCCTCAACTGAAAGAATCCCAGCTCACCTGTTATAAGAAAAAAAATTAATTCTCACTCATAGGATCTGTTCAAAATTTGTTTAAAATATGGCAAGATCTAATTAATCAAATCTTAGAGTAAGCATTTTTATCTAGGGGGAAAAAATATTCTCCTTTTTTTGTTGTTTTTAAAGATTTGTTCAAGTTGTGGTCTCTCCTCTCTTTCTCTCGGGTGGGGGTTGAATTATGGTTTGTTAAGTTTGACTTGATTGTATGAAATTTTGCTTTCCTCAAATAAAATCAATAAAATTTTAAAAAGAATAGTCACATATCACGGTAAAGCAAAAATTGTTGCAAATTTTAGAGAAAAAAAAACTTTTCAATCTGCCCATTTTGCCTTCAAGTCTGGAGGACACAGAACAGCTTGATTAAGCACCCCTTTCTGTTGCATTCTATTAAATTGTATGAGTTTCCAGCCTTCTTTAACATTTAGAAATTATTCTAAGTAACCCAGACAGATTTTTTTATTTGTGCAGCATGAATTATAGTAAAAAAAGTACAGTAAAGCTGTTCTTTATTATAATTATTTCCATTCATCTGATCACTGGCTGTCTCTGTTAGTTTTGTTTTATTTTTCTGTTTTATTAGTCTTGGATGCAGGAAAGCTCAATGCCCTTCCTCCGTTGCCCTCTTTGGCCGCCTACAGATGTAGCCGCGTGACCTGCATTGACTGGAGTTCAAATTGATTGAGCTTTAAGGCCTGTTATAATCCAAGTCACACATCCCAGCATATAAACACAAGTGGATAGTGTATGAGATCAAGACCTCAGTGCCTTCCCAATTCGCCTTTTCTTTGCTTTGTACCAAGTTTGGAATGAAACTAATATCAGCTCAATATGCTCCTCCTGTGCTGTATTAAATGGTTTCACAAATCCATGCTTTCTGTCCCAATTCAGTGCATTCAGAATTGAAACAATTGTCAATCAGAATTTGTCCCTCATACAATTAACCTTAAATTCAATTTACATCCACATCACTGACTGGTCCCACATATCAAAGAAATAATTGGTTTACTTCTGTCATAGAGAGAGTCATAGTTGTAAAAATGTTGAGAATGCAGAATTCTTTTCTAAGAGACATTTTGAATATTTAGGTTTTTTTTTTATCCAACAATCCATCCATTTTCTAAAGCCACTATTTCCACTGTTGTAATGCAGAAATCTGTCTGTGCAGCGTAAAACAGTAAGTAACACTAGAGGGATGCCAGTCAATAAGAAAAACAAATTATATAAATTAAAAAGAAATAAATATAAAATAAATAAATATAAAAATAATGTTAAGTTTAATATAAACCCTCCCTGTGCGCATATATATAAGGAATATATGAGGAATTCTGCATCTAATCTGCTGCTGTTCATGTTTCACTTTAAAGTGTAGTTGCATTATTTACTTAGTATCTGGGAACTGCTTAGACTTTCCACCTGTGTCCCCTGAGATATCTGTAGTTGTACCAACCTAATCAACCATCATGCAGCTTTCATCCATTCTTAGTGCCAACTATAATACTATACTGCTAGTGCTCTACTACATTTTCTTTACTACTTAATTTTATACTTTGCCTTTTGTATTATTATTTGCTGTATATACTGTATTGCTTTGAATGAAGATGTCTTCTTAATAAATACTGATTTTAGTAAATAATTATAATATAGATTACTATGTACAGTTATTTTCAAAAAACAAAGAAGGAAGCTTCGGTTTTTATAAAATAGAAGTCCTGTAATAACCTCCATGAACACATTTATTCATGAAATGCAGGCTTATGACACTTTTTCATAGTGTTTAATACATCTACAGTTTTTTCATTACTTGGTATGACAAGATGCACTCCAGGACTAAAGGGTACAGTGTGGCATAGCAGTCAAGAGCTTGGACTTCAAACCCTGCTACTGAATACCCAACTCTGAAAGGCCAAGGGAATCAAGTCAGATAAGGTTAGAAAAGGATCAAATCAAAATTCTCAAAGGTATCAGTAAAGTCAATTAATTATTTGTGTATTTTGGAAAAAACTCAAAACAAAGTAAGCAGGAGAGATCTTCAAGTCAGGGTTATGGGACTGTGTGTCATAATCACCAGAGGTTGCACATACTAAAAGTGATGTTAACCAGAAATAGGCCAAATGTGTTTACCCTGGCAGTACTGGGCTAAACGATTTCTAGCCTTGGCACCAATAGACTGCCTGAGTTGCAGATCGGAGCAGAGGGTAGATTAAAAAATTGAGTCAGTAGATGGAAAGTCCCTTTTCTCCATATTTGCACTTTCTGAAAGTATATGGATTTGTTTAACTGCAATTATCAATATATTTTTTTATTTGTTTTTTGTAGGTGTTGCTATTTTATGCTAGTTTGTCTCTGCTGCAGCCATGTTATTTATTCCAACAACTTCTGTTGATAGTCTCAAGGTGCTACTGTTATGCATGACTTCATCATGCACTTCCTGTTTAAGAGGGCAACACTACCAAGACTTTATCTGCGTATTAGATTTATTCATTGTTGGATTATCAGCTCCTATTCTTCTGTCTCCCGGCATAAGACTTTTGCCTGCCTCTTTTACTTCCATTATTGTCATTCCTTTTGGTGGCAACTGCCAATTACAGTGCTTCTTCAATTTTCCTTAGATAATAACAAATAATAGTGTGTGATTCATTTGATTTAGGCGAGCTGTCCATGGAATTCAATTTAAAAAATGGAATGGATGGGTGCCCTGAGGAGATGTTTTCAGAACTAAACCTCTGCTGTTGTAGCCAAAATATATTTGCACAGTGCTGATAATATCTATGTGTGTGTGATAATATGTGTGTTTGTGTATACACATGCTGTCTGGAACAGCCATGATATTTTTTTTATCATCAGACATACAGTTTCTAAAGCAATGTGTGAATTCACCTCCTTACCACTTTGCTCACATGTACGTGCTACATGCAGTGTAATTTTAGAACTTAAATCACAGGATTTCCTTTCAGTGCATACTAATTGGCACTATAAAAAACTCTTCTTATGAATACCATTTAAACTGTCAGGGTTCTCGGTTTCACACATTTCCTATCACCTCTCTTCTGCCGTGAACAAGCACATGCTGTTCTGAAGTGAGATCATGCTATATTTATGACAAATATTTTAAAATAGATTCATTTCCAAGTGATTTTTTGAAAAAATCCACCTTTTTCACAGTGCAATGTTACAGCAGTTTTCTGATAAGGTCTTAATGCAGAAAGATTAAGAACTAAAGATTTGTGATTTTAAAAATATATTTTTTCCTTTGAGTTTTAATTGCATTGTGCCTGTTCAGCAAATGCCTGCATGCATTGTGCCACATTCGTTTTTCTGATATTATGGCCTATAGTGTATAAAATAATGTTAATCTTGGATTTTCAATTTTTTTAAATAATAAAATTGCTTGACATGCCTGTGTTAAATGACTATATTAACAGATAATATATGTTGTACTATTATTGATCTCTTTTTGAAAATTTTATTCATGTTAGCATTGGCGAACAGTTTGGTTATCACAGTTCTAAAAATTCACCTTTCATATGTGGATATGTATAGCTGCCGCAGTATAATTGAGAGGCTGTTTATTGAGGAAGAAGCCATGTTGGTAACAGGAGAACCCACAAAAGCTAGTGTGGATAGACAAGGGCCATCAGTAACTTCTGATTTGATTAGCACTGTTGGTGTTAGAATGGAGTATTAGAGTCGATGTGTCATCACCAATCAGGACACATTTGCAATCAACATGTCTACAATCAAGCTTGTTTGTTTCAAATTAGTGATGAAATTCATTGCACATTGCTGGAGAAGAAAGGACATATGACCATTAAATCTAAATAAACTAACATTTTTTAACATTGTGCAGATTAATAGATATTACATCAGTATTATAAGTATTATCTATTTTCTGTGGACTTTTAAAACTGAACTTGAAACCATTTCATTTAAGCTATACTATTGGCAGAAATCATTTTAAGTCCTTCTCACTAAACTACATACTGTAATTAATTATGTATTATAAGAGGTATTAGTTGCATTTATTGAGAATAGCAAATGAAAGTCATCATCATATGAATTAATGTTTTACTTGTGAATGTTGCCATTAGGAAAATATATAGCGACTGTATGGAGGCGCTGCACCTTTGTAAGGACATAATTCACTCGTACTGCAGTGTGGGAGGAGGCGGGTTGATGAGTGGGAAGGGAACAGTTACAGTATGTATATAGTTTTAAGCACATTAAATAATAAAGTTCAGTAGCTTTTGCCTGCATCGAGAAAACATAGTCTGGCATGTTTTCTTCCCTTGCAGGGTGCTACAAATAATTTCAGTTGCAAGAATTGAAACAAACACCTAAACCTCATGAAACATGATATCTAATAATGGACAGGAATGAAAGGGGGCTGTTTCCTGGTTGCCATTTGTCTTGCAAATGATTTGATAAACATTAAAGAAACTAATTGAGTATAGTGCAAGACAGTCACTTGAATTTATTAAGCCTGTGTAGTAGAATGCTAATGTCAGTTGCATCGAATGTGTGTATAAATCTAAAAGTATTACAATGGTGTCATTTTCTGAAGGAAATCAGGCTACTTTCAAAATTGCCACTGAAAGTGACTCAGTTCTGATTTTTCTCTTCCTATGCAATGTTTTTGTTTAACTATTACTTAATTTTACTAATACTCCAAATCCATATATCCAAATATCTGTGCTCCACATCTGTAAAATTAATAAAATGTAATTAGTCAGGCAGAAGCGAGCTCATAGTCCACCATGAACACCAACAGCATATTCACTGCTGCCGTACTTATCATTGTTTTCCGTGATGTAAAACAAAAAAAATATAGCTATTGCTTTAAAAACAGTTACCCTGCCATATCTTTACATAGAAACCTGTGGACTCAAGAGTATCCAGGACTGATGGGTGCAAGATGTGGCGCATTTGGATGAAAAACTGTGGTTTAGCAATTTGTCAAGGAGAATGTTTGATTACTTATGTTTCATTACTTAAAAATCACCCCGAAAAATATGTGCTTGACATTTTCTTTTCCATCAAAAAACACATAACAGTTGTTTGCTGTATTGACTGGCAACAGGTGCACAGTACCACAAACCATTGATCCACTTTGGCATCAATAAGTTGACTGTGTATTTGGTCATCTGTGAACTGTGCAAGGCTTTATGATATGCTGTAATGCTGGACAAGATTGGGTTACTTCAATGAGATGACCTTTGAGATGTCAAGGTGGATAGTGTACATTTTCAGAAAGTTTTTATTCAAGCATTCAAACACAGGTCACATTTGCTGTAAGTCTCATACATCTGTATAACAGATAATACCACATACAAAAGTGGTCAGAATCCAATCTGAAAGGCTGTAATTACAAAAATGTGTCCCGGGTCCTCCCTGCATGGAGTTTACATGTTCTTCCTCTGTCTATGTGGGTTTCTTCTCACAGTCCAAAGACATGCAGGTTAGGTTAATTGGTGACGGTAAATAGTCCCGTGTGTGTGTGTGTTTGCCCTGCATTCATTCATTTTCTAACCCGGTTAGTCCTGAACAGCATTGTGGAGTGTAATATAGGGTGCAAGGCAGGGACAAACTCAAGGACAGGCTATCAATCCATCACAGAGTGAACACACACACACACACACACACACTAGGGCCTCCTTAGCATTGTCAGTCCACCTAACCTGCAGTGTGAGGGTAGCATTAGAATTATTATTTAAAACATCAGTAAGGATTATCTATGATATGATGACTACAAAAGCTTGACTGAAAAGAGTTTGAATTGTGAGATGTGAAGTTTCTCCAAGACTATTTTGAGTGGCATTGTTCCAAATTTCTCTAATGTAACATATTTTCAAAAATCAGATTTAGATCAAAGTGTTGATAAGATTTATAGATGAAATAATCACTTCTCTATAAAGATGTATTAACTGTGTTTGATATGGGCTAGATAACTACTGTATAGCCAGTTCAACAATCTAGTTGGAACTGAGCTCTAAGGACAGATGAGGCATCAAAAGTAAAAGTAAATTACAGTAATTACAAATTATCAACATGGACTTCACAGTGGCTGACATGTTATGATTTAGACACAAAACAGTCATTGTAGCATTGTTACTAAAATAACTTAAAAAATTATTTAACTAAGATTAGTTTGTTTCATTTTTTAAACCTGATGTATACTAATAATGATATATGATATTAGTTGACATTCCTGAGAATCTGATAGATCATTTCTCGTGGCAACCATTTTGAAAACTGTGGTAGCCTCACCTTCTGTTTTGCCAGTGGGGTGGAATGTGGAATGTTACTAAGGCAGGGGCAATCAGACCAGGAGCTGCACATATACTCAGAAAACTGTAAAGAGGGTCAATTTCAAAAATCAGAAAAGCTGTTGTCATTTCCCAATTGCCAGAAATTGATAACAAAAAGATATTTATTTCTGGAAGCACATACACTATAAAGATGTTTGAGATTTGATCTTGTAATTTCTGAATCTGCACTGCATCTGGCACTGGCTGAAAAAAAATGTAGAATCAGTGGTGCATCATGTCTGCCTGAAGTCAAGCCCGTAGCAAAAGCCACCAAATAAGAAAGACCATGGTAAGACAGAAAAATGGAGGAGACCCTAGAGGAACTAAGAGCATTTATAAACATGACTTTGCTTATCTATGGAACTTGTCCGGGGTTCATTGCTGCTGGCTGTTATGTATACATTTGGCATAGTTATAAAAATATTTATTGTAGTTTTATTACCTTGTAAATAAATCACTTATTTATTTAATCTGCATAGCCACAGAGAAAAAAATTAATGCGCAGCTCATATATTTATTTATTAGTTTTAGATTAATACTTAATAAGTATGAAAATGTTTATATTGTTGTTCATCTTGGGAGTAAAAAACATTCTCTAAAGATAACTGATGTATTTAGGCACTACATTTCTAGAAATGTTAATACTGTCCATATTTGATAATAATACTACATAAATGGTACTCTATTATACAGAGTTGGGTTTATTATTCATTAAAACTTTCTTTAAAGCTTGTACATTTAGAGTTTCATTATCATTTTAAATAGTACTTTCTCCTGTTGTAGTTGATGGAGATGTACAATATGAAGTTCAGAACACTCATGAATCTTGTTTTGATAGAGATGGATGTACACTGTGACCCTGATGAATGATATTTCATGCTACTAGCATGCATCCAAAATGATTTGATATCGCTGGGTTTCTGTTTTTCCTGGAGTTGTTGTTCCATGACAGTCATGTCTAAACTCTGCTTCTGACATCATAAAAATGAGGTGCATACAGGGTCCCCTCTTTGAATTAAAAAAGACCCCTTCTCATTCACAAACATGCACACAATCCTCTGAGCTAAAATAATCTTTCATTATTTAAATTTCTAATGTAACCAGTCTTTCTTAATCTGTCATTACATTTGTGAAGTCTTGTAGTGTATCTACTAGCAAAAATCCCTCATTTGTGATGTCAGAGTCTGAGTTTAAAGCTGACTGATGAAGGTGAAAAAGGACTGAAATGGGGAGGCCACATGGACAAAAATTGTGGACTGGTACATGAAGCATTATGTCTTCAAGCACACAAAATCAAAACTGGAAGGCTGTGAAACCAAAGTGACTACATCAGAATGTTAATCCATAGTAAATTCTAAAGTGGAATCAAAAGTCAAAACACTAAGTCTGAAATGAAAAGTTGATTTTGGCACAAGAAGTTTTTGAAGGTTTTTTTTACCTTGGATACTGGTACTGTTTCACTGGTGACATCATACCATGTGACTTCCCATACATATCCATGACTACAGTATATGGACCATTGTGCCAAAGAAATGATGCTATAGAATGGCAACAGGTATATAAAAACAATAAGAGATCCAAAATAAAACTTATTATGAAAAAGATACAATAGGTAAAGACATAAATATACGCACATACTTCGGTCTGAACACACACCAGAATGACTATAAAACAAGAAAATTCAAAACAAAAAAAAAGTTCTGACTTGGCTGTCATAGTCACAGTGAGGCAGACATATTGCTGTTGGTATAAAGGAGCCCCAATTTTGTTTCTTGACACACTTCTGCTGAGTAAGTCATAGATGAAAGTACTTTTGTTAGTGTGTCATAGAGAGGATGTGCATTGTTCATAATGGCACTCAGTTTTGTTTTTAATTCTCTCCTTCGCTTCTACCACCAGGGAGTCCAGAGTATGCTGTACAACTGATTTTGCCCTTTGAATTAGCTTGTTAATTTGGTGGGCCTCTCTTAAAGTGATGTTACCAGCCCAGCACATCACAGCATAGAAAAACATACTGGCCATCACAGAGTTATAGAAAATGTGAAGGATGTGACTTCCAACATTAAAGGAATGCAGTCTCCTAAGGAAAAACATCCTTCTCTGCCCTGTCTTCTATAGATCCTCTGTGTTCCGAGACCAGTCCAACTTGTCGTTAATATGGACCCTCAAGTACTTGTAGGAGTGGACCACCTCTACATTTACTCCCTAAATAATGACTAGGCATTCAGGCTGTTTGATACAGTTAAAGTCAGTAATCATTTTTCTTCATTTTGCAGATGTTAAGATGCAGACAATTCTCTTTCCTCCATGAAACAAACTTCTCCACCTGACTCCTATACTCTGTCATTTCATCTCCCTTATCAATTCACCCCATAAGTGCAGAATCATCTGAGAATTTCTGTAAGGGAAATAACCTACCTGATGTTATTTTAGTCATTAGGTGAAGAGGCACCTGCCTTCTTTGGAACAGGAACAATGCAAAATGCCTTCCACAGCACTGGCACTTTCTGAAGCCTTAGAGACAAACTGAACAGGTGACAGAAGACACCACAAAGCTGGTCATCGTGGGCCTTAAGAATTTGAGGACTGACACTGTCGGGTCCTACAGCTTTTCCTGTGTGTTGTCTCCTTACTTCTTCTTCAGTTATGGACAGTCCACACTGAAGGTCTGTGGTGGACTTGTCAATGGCCATTCCTTTTGACATGGTAGGAGCTGTTGATGTAGTGGGGATGGTATGGAGAGACTGGTCATTGGAAGACGGAGGTAGTGAAAGGGAACATCTATTAAAAAGTTGGTTCAGGGCGTTAGCTTTGTCCACATCCCCTTCTAGCACTTCAGCCCTGGGTTACTTGAATACAGTAATTATACCTAGTCCATTCCAGACACCTTTAATGTTATCCTGAGTGACTTTGTTTTCTATTTTAGCTTTGTACACTTCCCTTCATTCACAGATCTTTTTCTTTAGCATACAGTGTACATCCTTCAGAGCCTGTTTTGTCACCTGATTTGAATGCTCTCTTTTTCTCATTCAGGAAACTTTTAGCTCCTTAGTAATCCAGGGCTTGTTGTTTGAAAAGCAATGTGCACCATCTTATCCAAGGAGACTTACAGCACTTAAAATACAATTGGTTACATTTTGTTTTGTTTTTCCAGTTTTAGCACTGGCAGGTGAAGTGACTTGCTTATGGTCACACAGCGTCAGTAGCGTCAGGGTTTGGACTCCAAAGACTTAACCACTATTCCATGCTGCCTACTTTGCAACCACTTGAGTACACAGAAAAGGCAGCATTCAGTAAAGTTAATATCTATATTAAAGAATTTCAAGCACTAGTTTATAATCTGGAATTGTCTTGAAAATGACTACCTCCACATAAAAAAACAAGAAGCATATTTTCAAATGTGACATATCGTTAAATGAAATGAGTTTCATCTATTGTAAGCAGAAGCTGAAATATGCATAGTATATGCATTTTTACATTATAATATTTTCATAGACAATTTGATTTGTTCTGAGCACATTCACTGGTCATAGTAATGTGCTGCAAAAAGTGATTGCATCAAAAAGTCTGCATGCACTTATTTTAATCACATTACCTAAGAAAAATTATATTAAAAAATTTAGGTTGAGACAATAAGCTAACGAGTACACAGCCACATTGTGTAACTCAAATGTCCTTTCTGTTTGTTTTCCACAGTTCCCATGGCAGTACTAGTGGTACATATGAAGAAGCTGCTTTCAATATAAGATAAGCCTTTATTTGTCCCTAGGAGTAAATTTGTCTTTTATATATAAAATGTAAAAAGATAATAATATATATATGGTCTAAACACACACCAAAATGACTAAAAAGGATGAAAATTTTGAAAGAAAGAAAATAAATTTCTGCCTTGGCAGTCACAATCACAGTGAGGCATTATGTAGGTATATTGCATTTGGTATAAAGGAGCCCCAGTAGCGTTTCCTGACACACTTCTGCTGAATAATTCATTAGCTGAAAATACTCAGTGTTAGTGTGTCAGAGAGAGCATGTGAAGCATTGTTCATAGTAGCACTCAATTTTGTTTTACTCTCTCCTATGCTACTACCACCACCGGGGGATTTAGAGTGCATCCCATTACTGAGGGTGCCCTGTTACTTTGGTGGGCCTCTCTCTTCAGACTCCTGGACTTTGAATCCTCTTATGGTAGATCACATGGACCCACTGCAGTTTGCCTATTGGGCAAAGATTGGAGTGGAGGATGCAATTACCTATTTGTTCCACAAGGCTTGTTCTAATCTCCATAAAGCTGGCAGCAAATTTCTCTAGTGCTTTCATTACCATCCAGCCATTCCTGGTAAAGAGTAAACTCAGACATATGCAAGTGGGATATGCCAATGGTGTCCTGGATAATGGACTATATGTCGGGCAGACTGAAGTTTGTGAGGCTCAAGGGCCTTGTTTCAGATACAGATGTGACTAACACCAGACCACCAAAAAGGTACAATCCTGTCTCCTTTTCCCTTTACTCTGTACACCTTAGACTCATGTCGCTTGCAGGAATTCTCAGACGATTTTGCACTTCTGGGGTATATTGTTAAAGGGGATGAGACAGCCACCTTATCGTGGTGGAGGGGTTTGCGTGTCCCAATGATCCTAGGAGCTCTGTTGTCTGGGGCTTTATGCCCCTGGTAGGGCCACCCAAGGCAAACTGGTCCTAGGTGAGGGGTGAGACAAAGAGCGGTTAAACAAACCTCCTATGATGAAAAACAATTTTGGACGGCGTTTTCCCTTGCCCAGACGCGGGTCGCTGGGGCCCCACTCTGGAGCCAGGCCTGGAGGTGGGGCTCGATGGCGAGCGCCTGGTGGCCAGGCCTGCACCCATGGGGCTCGGCCGGGCACAGCCCGAAGAGGCAACGTGGGTCCCCCTTCCCATGGGCTCACCACCTACGGGAGGGGCCAAGGAGGTCGGGTGCAGTGTGAGTTGGGTGGTGGCCGAAGGCAGGGACCTTGGCGGTCCGATCCTCGGCTACAGAAGCTGGCTCTTGGGACGTGGAATGTCACCTCCCTGAAGGGGAAGGAGCCTGAGCTTGTGCGCGAAGTTGAGAGGTTCCGGCTAGATATAGTCGGACTCACCTCAACACACAGCTTGGACTCTGGAACCAATCTCCTTGAGAGGGGCTGGACTCTGTACCACTCTGGAGTTGCCCCCGGTAAGTGGCACCGAGCGGGTGTGGGTATACTTATTGCCCCCCGACTTGGAGCCTGTACATTGCGGTTTACCCCGGTGGACGAGAGGGTAGCCTCCCTTCGCCTTTGGGTGGGGGGACGGGTCCTAACTGTTGTTTGTGCATATGCACCGAACAGCAGTTTGGAGTACCCACCCTTTTTGGAGTCCCTGGAGGGGGTGCTAGAGGGCATACCTTCTGGGGACTCCCTTGTTCTGCTGGGAGACTTCAATGCTCACGTGGGCAATGACAGTGAGACCTGAAAGGGTGTGATTGGGAGGAATGGCCCCCCTGATCTGAACCCGAGCGGTGTTTTGTTATTGGACTTCTGTGCTCGTTACGGATTGTCCATAACGAACACCATGTTCAAGCATAGGGGTGTTCATATGTGCACTTGGCACCAGGACACCCTAGGCCTCAGTTCGATGATCGACTTTGTGGTCGTGTCGTCGGACTTGCGGCCACATGTCTTGGACACTCGGGTGAAGAGAGGGGCGGAGCTGTCAACTGATCACCACCTGGTGGTGAGTTGGCTTCGATGGTGGGGGAGGATGCCGGTCAGGCGTGGTAGGCCCAAACGTGTTGTGAGGGTCTGCTGGGAACGTCTGGCAGAGCCCCCTGTCAGAAGTAGCTTCAACTCCCACCTCCGGCAGAACTTCGACCACATCCCGAGGGAGGTGGGGGACATTGAGTCCGAATGGGCCATGTTCCGTGCCTCTATTGTTGAGGCAGCTGACCGGAGCTGTGGCCGTAAGGTGGTCGGTGCCTGTCGTGGCGGCAATCCCCAAACCCGTTGGTGGACACCGGCGGTGAAGGATGCCGTCAAGCTGAAGAAGGAGTCCTACAGGACCCTTTTGTCCTGTGGGACCCTGGAGGCAGCTGATAGGTACCGGCAGGCCAAGCGGAATGCGGCTTTGGTGGTTGCTGAGGCAAAAACTCGGGCGTGGGAGGAGTTTGGGGAGGCCATGGAGAATGACTTTCGGACGGCTTCGAGGAGATTCTGGTCCACCATCCGGCGTCTCAGGAAGGGGAAGCAGTGCAGTGTCAACACTGTATATGGTGGGGGTGGTGCGCTGCTGACCTCGACTCGGGACGTTGTGGGTCGGTGGGGGGAGTACTTCGAAGACCTCCTCAATCCCATTAACATGCCTTCCAATGAGGAAGCAGAGCCTGGGGACTCAGAGGTGGGCTCCCCCATCTCTGGGACTGAGGTCACCGAGGTGGTCAAAAAACTCCTTGGTGGCAGGGCCCCGGGGGTGGATGAGATACGCCCAGAGTTCCTCAAGGCTCTGGATGTTGTAGGACTGTCTTGGTTGACACGACTCTGCAACATCGCATGCACATCAGGGACAGTGCCTCTGGATTGGCAGACCGGGGTGGTGGTCCCCCTCTTTAAGAAGGGGGATCGGAGGGTGTGTTCCAACTACAGAGGGATCACACTCCTCAGCCTCCCTGGAAAAGTCTATTCAGGGGTCCTGGAGAGGAGGGTCCTTCGGATAGTCGAGCCTCGGATTCAGGAGGAACAGTGTGGTTTTCGTCCTGGTCGCGGAACAGTGGACCAGCTCTATACCCTTAGCAGGGTCCTGGAGGGCGCATGGGAGTTTGCCCAACCAGTCTACATGTGTTTTGTGGACTTGGAAAAGGCATTCGACCGTGTCCCTCGGGGAATCCTGTGGGGGGTACTCCGAGAGTATGGGGTACCGGCCCCCCTGATAAGGGCTGTTCGGTCCCTGTACGATCGGTGCCAGAGCTTGGTCCGCATTGCCGGCAGTAAGTCGAACCCGTTTCCAGTGAGAGTTGGACTCCGCCAGGGCTGCCCTTTGTCACCGATTCTGTTCATAACTTTTATGGACAGAATTTCTAGGCGCAGCCAGGGCGTTGAGGGGGTCCGGTTTTTTTGGTGGGCTCAGGATTGGGTCACTGCTTTTTGCAGATGATGTTGTCCTGTTTGCTTCATCAGGCCGTGATCTTCAGCTCTCTCTGGATCGGTTCGCAGCCGAGTGTAAAGCGGCTGGGATGAGAATCAGCACCTCCAAATCCGAGACCATGGTCCTTAGCCGGAAAAGGGTGGAGTGCCCTCTCAGGGTTGGTAGCGAGATCCTGCCCCAAGTGGAGGAGTTCAAGTATCTCGGGGTCTTGTTCACGAGTGAGGGAAGAATGGAGCGTGAGATCGACAGGCGGATCGGTGCGGCATCCGCAGTGATGCGGGCGCTGCATTGGTCTGTCATGGTGAAAAAGGAGCTGAGCCGCAAGGCAAAGCTCTCAATTTACCAGTCGATCTATGTTCCTACCCTCACCTATGGTCATGAGCTATGGGTAGTGACCGAAAGAACAAGATCGCGAATACAAGCGGCTGAAATGAGTTTCCTCCGCAGGGTGTCTGGGCTTTCCCTTAAAGATAGGGTGAGAAGCTCAGTCATCCGGGAGGGGCTCAAAGTAGAGCCGCTGCTCCTCCGCATCGAGAGGAGTCAGATGAGGTGGCTCGGGCATCTGATCAGGATGCCTCCTGGACGCCTCCCTGGTGAGGTGTTCCGGGCACGTCTAACCGGGAGGAGGCCCCAGGGAAGACCCAGGACACGCTGGAGGGACTATGTCTCTCAACTGGCCTGGGAACGCCTTGGGATTCTCCCGGATGAGCTAGAAGAAGTGGCCGGGGAGAGGGAAGTCTGGGCATCTCTGCTCAAGCTGCTGCCCCCGCGACCCGACCTCGGATAAGCGGGAGACAATGGATGGATGGATGGATGGATGGATGGGATGAGACAGACTGTAGGAGTCAAGTGGAAAAGTTTTCTCCTTGGTGTAGAGAGAACTGTCTGTGTCTTAACATTAACAAAACAAAGGAACTGGTTATTGACTTTTGGCACCAGTTGCAGAGGCACTAAAGAGCCTCTGTGTCCGGTCACTATTCAGGGAGTGGATATAGAGGTGGTACACTCGTACAAGTACTTGAAGTCCACATTAATGACATGTTGGATTGGTCTCAGAACACACAGGAACTATATAAGAAAGGGCAGAGCATGTTCTTTTTCCTTAGGGGACTGCATCCCTTTAATGTGCGAAGTGACATCCTTCACATCTTTGTGATACCCCAAGTGATGTTAGTGTCCTAAACTGCCTGTGCTGCTTCTGAGTTCACTCTCTTGGAACGGTCTGGAGTGCTGACTCCCTGCAAAAGTGTCTCCGACTGTGCTTCCAAAACAAAAATGCTGCCTACTGTCTCTCAACACCTGATCAAGCCCACTGCTGCCACCAAACATGACACCCTGTATAGTGGGAAAGATGTCAAAAGACTACACACTGGGCATCTCATATTTTGGGACCAATTGAGGTCAGAATTGAGAGGTGGTAGACAAGGAGGCATAGGCGCAAAAGGATGGAGTTGCAATATAAAAGTGGGTGCACAAAAAAATTGTAACAAGCAGGCTTTTTTCCACAGTCCTCACCACAACTGACACACAAAGCTCAAAGAAGCAATGTCCCAAAAAATACTGAAACTGAACAATATTTACAATGTGAAATGAAAAAGTAACAAAACAATACAGCAAATGTATATACACAAAAATGTGGTAGTCTTCCTAAATAAAAAATACAATCAGGAAGATACTACACAAAATACACAGTCCTCCCAATAATACAATCCACAACAATAATTTACAAACATAAAAAATCAATGTGTATACAAAAAGACAGAAAGTGCACCACAGACCCAAATGATATAAATACCTCTACCAAAACTATGCTATAACTAGATGATTTTTATATCACTATGTACAGAAAGAAAATATATACAAAATAAGGCTCAAACCGTAATGCTTGATGTACTATTAAGATTAATGAATTTTGGATGAAGTGAGCACATTCTCACAAACATATCAACAACTTTATGGGTGCGAATATACGCACGCACAGAACGAAGCTTGAGTATGTTCAAATCTGTATTTAAGGTAAGTTAATACCTCTCCTTCAAATACTGTTATTAGAATTAACCTTCGGTATCCCTTTTACTTTCTGCAGTAAACTAAATACTTTACACCTCTTTTACTTTACTGATAACAAGCCACTGGCAAAGAACCGTGCTGTGCGTGGAGCCACATAAACCTCTTAATTGGAAACTTGGATCTAATCTGTTCTGTATATTTAAAAACTCTAGGTTGCAACAAACTCAGCAAAATGTCCTTTGACTTGGCAGAAGTTACATGGCATAAAGAAAAATACAATCAGTGACAACTGCTGAGCATCAAGCAAATCACAGAAGACAATTAAGTGACAAAGACTGAGAAAGATTAAGCAGACAAGACACTGAAGCACACAGACAAGCAACAAATCATCCTAAATATATAGCCTGATATGTTCTGGAAATCTATATTTTTTAAATAAAATCCTCGGGCAACCTAGTAGCCACTTTACTGATGGGAAAAAATGTTTATTGTAATAAAAGCACAGTCTCTGCAAAGCCAACTATAGAAAACCCCGTAAGACATGGTACAAGTATGTTCAGAATTCATAATCAAGTGTAAATATTGTGTTTTATTGATCATCACACTTTGAACTGTATTAATTGTCAATGAAGGACGGCAAAGTGACCTGTGGTTGTGTGTTTTCATCAAAAATGGAAAGGTTCAATGTACTGTAAATGACACCACAAGTAATAAAATGCAGTATGACTTCTAGGGTAATAGAAAGAAGTAACTATTTAAAAAACTTAAGTATCAACAGCTCCTTATCTTCAACTTGGTTTTTATTTGCATTTTATTTTATGACCATGGGTCCACGTTTTTCATTATTGGTTTATTAATTTGTGTTTGTTTAACTTTAATTATTTTATTGTTTTAATGCCCAGTCACCACTCGGACAGTGAGAGGTGACAGCAGCACCAACCACTTTGCCAGTGCAAATCCATTATAGCCTTATGCCATCTATTTTTGAAGACATACTATGGCAGCTTTTGGAGTTGTACCTGACTTTTTCTTGACTTTTAACAGTCTCTTGACTTTTTATTTAAATTTATAAGAAGTGATTTCAAGATTGAATCATAAAATGATTTCCAACTTGATCATTTGTTTTATTTTTGTATTTGCTTCTGCACCTTCTCCGTAAGGCAAGATCAGCAAATAAACATCATGATACCGATAAATCCAAATTATATGTTTCCAACAAGCAGCAAAAATGTAAATCTGCAAACTTTTCAAAGAGACCCATACTGATATTCCTGTTATCAAAAGTTCAGTGATCCATTGTGTTGAGAATTCTCACAAAAGTGTTCCTGACCCAGCATCTTTAATTGAAAGAAAAAAAACATTGAATGGAGAGGGGAAAATGTACAAAATAAGCAAGTTGCTTTTACTAAGAATAAAACTGTCATAATCAGCATGCTTCATAAAGGCAGTTGTTGCATGTAGGTTGTTCCAGGTCACATACTCAGCCATCTAGAAGTGGCACGAGGATATTTATAGAGTATGGGAATTATAAAGAAATAGAAAATAATTGTATAAGCAGGCTAGTGAGCTGTGGAACAGGCATCTGATATGGTGTCATGACAAATCAATTATGATGGCGTGACGTTCAAACAAAGGAGTGTGGTAGAATGTTCAGGACAAAGACACTAGACTGAATTGCAAATAATAATTTTTGCATAAATTTATAAAATGAAAATCTATCTACGGTATAATGAAATGACTGTAATAATGCGAATTTTTGCAAAGAAATACAGTGATTAATTGTAAATGATCTGCACAATATAATTCATTTTAAGGATAATTTCAGGTACAAATAATACAAATATTATCAGCTTATACCTTAAGGTTATTTATTCTTCATGGACAGAAGATCCTAATAGCTAAACTGTGTGTGTATAAATGGAGGTTTTCACATGTTAGTTATATAACATTGACTCATAGTGTATTTAATTAGACTTTGTTGCCACTGATCAACAGAAAAAGACTTTTTAATGTTAAAGTGGAAAAAGACATCTGCATAGTGGTCTAAATTAATTACAAATAAAAAAACACAAAATAATTTATCATGTATGTATTCACTCCTTATCATATGACATGCCTAAATCTTGACTGGTACAGCCAATTGGTTTTAGAAGTCACAAAATTTGTTAAATGGAGATCACCTGTCTGTAGTCAAGCAATTTCATTTAACTGTCTTACCTGTGGTCGGTCAGTATCAAGGCCAAGCCAACACAATAAAGATGAAACTCCACTGCAACAACTCCATGAAAAGGTGATGAAAAAGGCACAAAATAGGGGACGGAGACCAGACAATATCCAAATAACAGAATGTCGCTTGGAGTCCATTTAAATCAATCGTTAAGAACCAAAAAGAGTATGGCACAGCTATAAATGTACGTGGAGCAGGCTGGCCATAAAAACTCATTGTTCATGCAAGACCAGTGAGGGAGGCCACCAAGAGCCCAATGATGACTCTAAAAGAGTTTCAAACAACAGCAGCGAAGACTGAAGTGAATGTGCATACAACAACTGTTGGGCGGTGCTTCACCAGTCACATCTTTATGAAAGGGAAACCCACTGTTAAAAAAATGCACAGAACATCTTGTCTAGACTTTGCCAGAAAGCCCATGGGAAGTCAGGTGTAACAAGGTTCTAAGTTCTGATGACACCAAAATGGAGCTTTTTTGCCTCAGACTAAACACCACGTTTGGTGCAAGTCAAACACCGCATGTTATCAAAAATACATCATCCCTACTATGAAGCATGGTTGTGGCAGCATCTGGCTGTGGTGAGGCTTCTATGCAGCAGGCCCTGGAACGATTGTGGGGTTAGAGGGTAAAATGAATGCAGCAAATACAAGAAATCCTGGAGGAAATGTGATGCAGTCTGTAACTGGACTGGACACAAACAAAGCCTTGCAGAATATTTATAAAATAAAAGTTTAATATCACAAAAATGCTCCTTCAGTAATAATTAAGTTGCATGGAGCACAAAGGAAAAAGGGTTTGCTCTAACCAACAAAGTAATTCAAAGCAACCAGAGACCCAATACAGTAGGCCAAAATTGAAGTCAAAAACCAAGCATGATCAGAAAAATCCAGAGAATTAAACAGCAAAGTAGAACACAAATTATAACAACTCACCACTCCCTAGTACATTCAAAATGAACCGCGAAGAACTGTGGAAGACCCTTTGGATTTATAGGGAGGAAGGCAGTTCTTGGTGGAGATTGCCTCTTGGGAGACGACCCACAAAACATATGGAACATGGCAAAGCAGACAATAAATAAAAGTAACATGAACATACCTCAACAACTCTTAAACTTAAACAAAAAAGACATAAAACAAGACTTTGAATCTAAGCCAGGGGAGGAACCTGTTCATTGTTAAATAAATGTGGCCATCATCAGGCTTTACTCTCATTTGGTACGTCTCTCATTCTTTCCATCTTGGTGCTGTTACAGTATTATTCTTGATGTTGTTGTGAAGTGTCAACAATTACATGCAGCTTAGAATAATATAACTTAATTATGTTTTCCTCCTTCTTCTTCTTTGAATATTATAATTATTATTGTTATTATTACTATTATTATCATTGCTACTATCTTTGTGGTGAAGCCTTAATGTTAGTATTAGAAAACCACAAGGCATTATCATGAAACTCCATCCCAAGGAAACTAAAAAGTGACATTATGAGAACCACTTTGTGCCTCAGGGTGCTGTTAAAATTGCTATGTCATTCATTCTCAAATATGAACTCCTACTCATAGATGGAGTTGTGTGTAGGATGCTTCATAATTACTTCTAATGTCCTACTCTGGGTTAGGACAAATTCTTAACCTAGTAAGACTTCCAGTGCAATTCCTAGCAGTAATAACAATAGGGTAGAGTTTCTGCTTTTTGTTTATTTGGATTTGTTCAGTTTTAGGTTTGTCATTTAGGCATACCTCTTTTTGCCTCTATTTATTGCTCCTGCCTTATATTTTGCAATCCTTTTGCTTTTTCTTTAAAAGTAAACATTAAAGGAACTTTGATTTTTTTCGGGGCCAGAGTTTGTTTTACATTTTTCTCTCTCTTGTTATGGATGTTTTCCTTTTAAAACCCTTTTTGGATTTTGAGTTTGGAGCCAGGCTACCTGAGGGGGTGAGGTCTACTCTGGTAGGTCAACCCTGTGTAAAGTGAAGGTTTGGCTTTTGTTCTATGAAGTCTTCACTATTTTTACAAGCTTATGAAATGGCAAGATCACAACGACTTTGGCTAGTTAATGGCTAAGTTGCCTTAATATCCTCACCAGGGGCCTCATGCATAATGCCATGCTTAGAATTCACACTAAAACATGGTGTACAGACAAAAGAGGAAATATGCGTACGCACAAAAAAATTCAGATGCACAAAACTGTGTGTAAGCCAACTTCCAAGCACATACTGAATTATGAACATATTTGTACATAAATCATGGTCAGCGTGAAAAGTAACACTCGTGCACGTGCCTGCCACCCCAACCCGACTCCTCACAGAATTTTGAATATTTTAATATGCAAATCAATATAAATAGCCCTTTCTGTTCAATGTTCGGTTAAAAGACAATGGAAAAAGCACGTGAAACAAAGAATTTCAGCGAATGTGAAGTTGAGGCAAGGAAAAACGTAGTATTTGTTGGCCTAAGCAGTGGTATGAACAACAAAAGGAATGCGATCGAATGATACAGAGTGCAGAGAAACTCGAAAGTTCAAATTCAGAAACTTGCACAATGCCCAAAATAAAAAAGAAATTTTCAGATATTAAAGTCGCCGTAAAAAACTGAGTCATTGCCCACCGTCTGAGTGTCATATGGAAGTGTATTAGGGTAAGGGGAAAAGAACAAAAATAGGGACACAGTGAAAAAAGGTCAAATGTCCACTTATTTTGTGATTAAAGTAGAACATACAGTAAACATATTCTTAAAATAAATATTTAATTAACTATAGAGTTTCTCAGATCCCATTGTAACTAAACTCACACCTTAAATGCTTTGTATTCTATGTGTTCTTCTATGTGCTCTCTGTGTGTGAATCAGTATGTGCTTCTTAAACGGGCTTTCTCTTACGCCGATAGGACACAAAATACATTACATTCATGATACTACAGCTCTCTGAACATTTAAATACTAAGTTGTATACTTAATATCATGTTCATGTGAAATTAATTAAAGCATGTATTAAACAAGGGGGAACAGTGGCGCAGTGGTAGCGATGAGCTGGCTCCCCATCCAAAGATTGTTCCTGCCTTCTGTAAGATGCTTGCTGCACCTTGCATGACCCTTGATAAAATAATTTATTGCAGCAGTACTGTCTCTTTCAAACATACCAACCCCCAATTCATGTCCTTACTTTTCTTTCTCCAAGTAACAAAATCAACACACAATAAGCTCTTTAATAAATGTCAAGACATCTGTAAGCTTAGAAGGCTAATTCTTCGAAACTTTTAAGGAACATTGAAATATCTTCGTGTTTAATTATTCCATCCATCTATCCATCCAGAGTTACCCCAGTTCCAGCAAGCGTACAGTGTGAGGCAGAAACAATCCCTGAACCAGTTCATAGGTACTGCTGTCCACTGCATCCACACGTTTAATTATTAACAGTATACATTATTTAAATTAAGTTAAAATGTATCTCTATATAATGTAATATATATACTGCATTTCATCTTAAAAATGATATCAAGAGTTCCAAGAAGATAGTGCCTGGAAATCTGAATCATCATCTGTAAATATGGGCACTGTTCTATTGAATTGAGCTGAATTCCTTTATTGTTTTTGTATGGTACAATGAGATTAAATATGTAAAATCTCCATAAACTTATTTTCCTATAAAATGGTAAAATAACAACAACTAATAATAATAATAATAATACGATAAAATGAAATGAAATAATACGACAATATGAAAGCATAAGTGGCTCAGGTTGTGCTATATTACAACTGTAATGCAAGTTTGCAGTGAGGCAGTTGTACTTATAAGTACAAACAGTTCTACCAGGAGCACTTCATGGACTGATTGAGTGCATTTATAGCTCTTGGGATGAAACTGTTTCTGAACCGCGAGGTCTGTACAGGAAAGGCTCTGAAGCGTTTGCCAAATGAGAGAAATTCAAATAGACTGTGTGCATGACTGAGGCTGTGTGTGCTAGAAGGTATATCCTGATAATTCTCTCCTCTCTTGACACAACCTGCCGTAGAGCTTTCCGATCAGCTGTTGTAGACCTGTAATTCCACACTCAGATACAGTGGGTTAAAATACTCTGAGTGCACTGAGAGTAATAACGCTAAAGTGGCTATGGTATTTGGAGTAGTTTGGCCATGCTGTGGACCATTAAATGGTTACAGGTTGATTAAACTCAGATGCCTTAAACTAAAAAAACAATATATAGTTAATTTCAGTGTATTTGATAAAGCCATGTCAGGGATGTGAATCTAAAAAATAAAGGGAAACCACACTAGAACAGTAGCACTGCTTTGACACTGGGTGCCACCAGTTTGCAAAACTGTGCCGAAAACTTGTGTACGCAATGGATTGAGCTGGTGTGAGAATGTGCGTGGTGTGATAGACGCCGGGGACCTTGCCCGGTTGGGATGCCCTTTTGAGGAGAGGACCGGGGGAGTGAACATGTCAACAACAGTCCCTCCCCAGGGACACAAGAAGGCAGCCCCCTTGGTTTGTATCAGGGCCACAAATTTGGGGGTTAGAAGCCCAACCCTGCTGGAGCCAGTGGCCATCGCCAGGGGGCACCTGGACAGCTCCAGAGCCTTGGCATACAGCACTTCCACCACACCCAGAAGTGCTGCCAGAAGAGGAGCTGAACTCACATGCAGCACTTCCGCCACACCCAGGTGCATTTTAAAGGAGGCCGCCTCACTCCACTCGGGGAGCCGGAGTCGGGAGGAGTAAGACGGAGCTTGTGAGTGAGGAGTGGAGGTAGTAGAAGAAAGGACTGAGTTTATTGGGGTTTGTGCATTGCGTTGTGCCAAAAACAAATAAAGGTCTGTGTTCTGGACATTGTTGGTCTGTGTATCTGTCTGTAGCCAGGCTGATCTTCTACAGTGGCTTTACTCCAAGTTTAGTTTTTATTCATCCTGATGTGAGTGTGGAAACGGGTGTACGCAACATTTTTGTGCGTACGCACCATTTATACATGAGGCCCCAGATCATTTTCAGAAGTTACCAAGGTTTCTTATTCAATTTCATGACTTGGTAGTTCATTGAAGATTCCCAAGATCTCTTGCAGGCTTCCCAGTTTTTATCTTGAATATATTTTAGTTTGAGCTTAAGAAAATTATTCACTATTTGAAAGAAAGAATTCTGCTAGATCAGCTTTTTCATAGCCTTTGAGAATTTTGAAGCACAGGATTACAAAACATTTATTTTTTTCCCTTAGCCTATCAGATTAAGACATACCTTTTAGTTGAAGGAAATACCTGGTTTCTCTTCTCCACACTGCATTTACAACTGCTGTGTCTTTTTTTTTTTTAAATCAGTGAATCTTACAGTATGCAGTCTACCTATTGGTTGAAGTCAGTTCATTAAATACAGAATTTAAAATAGTTTTTTGATCATTCAAACGAGATATGATATGATATGATATGATATGATATGATATGATATGGAGTAGTCCTGTGGTTGCGACTACGAGAAAAATAACTCTTTTACACCTGGAAGTTTACTATTTAGTTCCATTTTTACTTATCTTATATTTGCATATAAAATATTATGATGGATTAGTATTTCAGCCTTGGGTTTAAGCAGCCCTTAACCCTAATTTGACCACTTTTGGAGTAACATCAGTGTGTACTGTAAGTACACTTTATGTGTGTCTGTGTTTTGTGTCAGGATGTGAGCATGTAGATACAGTAATTCAAAAACGAATCACACAATCCAAATTAAACTTCACACAGTTGTTGTTATCATAAAGTGTCAGAAGGGTGTTGGTTTTTCAAGAAAATCACTCCAATAGATTTTGAGCTACAGAGGTAATGATTTTGCATTTTTTGGACCTTGGCCTGCAATCATTTACTGCTAAAATAACTGCTTTATGCTGGGAAAGTCATGTGTTGGACATTGAATTATTTGTATTTTACTGATGTGCCTCTTTTACTTGATAGAGTAGCGTTACTTGCCAAAAGTAGGTGTGCTGAGCTGAAAGCAGAAATAGCCCTTGTCTATAAAAAAAAACCAAGCAATAATAATAATGAAAATGTAAGGTGCTCAACATGTTCTTTTAATCTGAATTAACTCTCTCAGATCACTACATTATTTTAATAAAACTGTGTTTTTTTAACAGGACAAAAGAAGTCAGCAACTGCTATCGTATCACTTACCGTCACCCAGAGAGAACCTTAACCCAAGAAGAAGTGCGAATTGTCCACAAAGCAATTGAAAATGGAGCTGAACAAGAACTTGGCGTTAAGGGAAGATTTTGAAGCTAAGCATGCGGTGCCAGTGAGAGATGTTTGCCATTCTCAAGTTTATTCTGACATTTTGCAGATCCAGTGCTTTGACCTCTAATAAAATCTTTACTTTTGATCCATTATCTGCTTGGCAGAATGAACCTGAATGTTTTGTTTTACAAACCTGTAAATTATAATAAGGTTATCTAAAACTTTTTAATATGGATCCATCCATCCATTTTCCAACCCGCTGAATCCGAACACAGGGTCACGGGGGTCTGCTGGAGCCAATCCCAGCCAACACAGGGCAGGAACCAATCCCGGGCAGGGTGCCAACCCTCCGCAGGACACACACAAACACACCAAGGCCAATTTAGAATCACCAATCCACCTAACTTGCATGTCTTTGGACTGTGGGAGGAAACCGGAGTGCCCAGAGGAAACCCACGTAGACACGGGGAGAACATGCAAACTCCATGCAGGGAGGACCCAGGAAGTGAACCCGGGTCTCCTAACTGTGAGGCAGCAGCACTACCGCTGCGCCACCGTGCCGCCCTTTTAATATGGATGCCAAATAGTTTTCTATCTTTTCACTTATAAATTCTTTACTGGATGGTAAAACATCATTAACTGTAGCATAACTGCAGACAGACATGAACTATATGTGAATGACATTATTCATCAGCCACATTATTAATTTTTGTTTGATCTCAAAAATGTACTTCTCCATAATCAGTCATACTCCAAATTATTTGTGGATACCATATCAAGGTTGGCATAAAGTATGATGAAATACAGTATTATTGAAATAATAATTCCAAAAAAGAACATTGCAAATATGTAAAATATTTCAGATGAGGTAGCAGTAAAGGACATGCTAAAAGCCAATGTTCTGGTTCAGATTTTTTTTTTTATTATTATTATTTTTATTAAGTGTCCAGAAAGCACAATTAAACATACTACACCAAAATGTGAAAACAGAAAAAAATGCTTCATTGCCATGCTCTGTAACATCTGAATCCATCAAAATGTTACTAACCTTTGGCACTGAGATAATCTAATTGTTTCCTTTTTAATCAAAACCTGATTCCATTTACTTGTTGCTCATAACTTCCTTATCATATGTTAATTTTGAAAACTTGTCATAATTAAGTTAATAAATCATGCACTTACCTGAATGGTGCCACAGATGGCAGCCTCGGTGCCTCGTTCCTTGGTGCTTTCTCTGTTTTTGTTTGTTTGTTCAGTGATAAGCTGTCCCCCTCTGATCACATACAGCAGAGAGGAACTCTTACACATCGGTCAATTCGCTGGTGAAATTTTTTCACTGTCTTTCACTCAAACAGAATACTTTACAGAACTTTTAGTCGGAGGAGCAGCCGCCCTTTACGGAATTAGAAGGAGACGCCGACGAGGGAAGCGGGCCGAAGCGCTTGTTAAACTGCGACACCGGGGATTTCGAACTGCGCTCCCTTCAATACACCTGGCGAACGTCCGCTCTTTGGCCAACAAGATGGACGAACTGCTACTGTTAAACAGAATAAACACGGACTTTTCCAGATCTGCCGTCCTGTGCTTCACTGAAACCTGGCTTGGTGAGCACATCCCCGATAGCGCATTATACCTGCCGAGCTTCCAACTTCTCCGTGCGGACCGCATCATGGAGCTCTAGGGGAAAACGAAAGGAGGCGGAATCTGTTTCTACATAAACGAAGGTTGGTGTACAGATGTCACAGTACTAATCAAAACATGCAGCCCTCACTTAGAGTCTTTTTTCATTGACTGTAAACCGTTCTATTCACCGCGGGAGTTTTCCTCGTTTATTCTGGTTGGTGTTTACATCCCACCTCAGGCCTGTGTTAGTGAAGCATTACAACACCTGGCTGACCAGATAACTAACATGGAGCACAAACACCCGGACTCCCTGCTCATTGTTCTTGGTGATTTTAACAGAGCAAACCTCAGGCAAGAACTGCCAAAATTCAGTCAGCATATTAAGTTTCCTACCAGGGACAAAAACACACTGGACCACTGCTACACTACATTAAAGGATGCTTATCGCTCTGTCCCTCGTGCTGCCCTGGGACTCTCTGACCACTGTTTGGTTCATCTTCTCCCGACTTACAGGCAGAACCTAAGATCTGCAAAGCCTGTGGTGAAAACGGTGAAGAGATGGACCAACGAGGCAAAGCTGGAACTACAAGCCTGCTTTGACTGTACTGATTGGAGTGTTTTTGAGTCTGCAGCGACAGACCTGGATGAGCTTACTGACACTGTGACATCCTACATCAGTTTTTGTGAGGATATGTGTGTGCCCATGAAAACTTTTCGCACATACAACAACAACAAACCCTGGTTTACTACAAAACTCAGGCAGCTTCGTAAGGTTAAGGAGAAGGCTTACAGAAGTGGGGACAGAATCCTGTATAATCAAGCCAGAAACACATTGACAAAGGAGATCAGAGTAGCAAAGAGGTGCTACACTGAAAAGCTGGAAAATAGGTTTACAGCCAATGACCCTGCATCAGTGTGGAGAGGTTTGAAAGACATCACCAACTACAGGAAACCATCCCCCGATACTGAAGAGAACCATCAACTGGCCAACGAGCTGAATTTGTTCTACTGCAGGTTTGATAATCCCTCTTTCACACCTCTCACCCACGCCAATCAAAATACACTCCCAGCACTCACTACCAAGCCCCTGCCCCTCCCCACTGACACCATACCTGCACTCAGGATCTGTGAAGGGGACGTGAGTCAGCTCTTCAGGAGACAGAAGATCAGGAAGGCACCAGGTCCAGATGGTATGTCACCCTCCTGTCTTAAAGTCTGTGCTGATCAGCTGGCCCCCATGTTTACACAGATCTTCAACAGATCCCTGAAGCTATGTGAAGTTCCCTCCTGCCTTAAGCGTTCCACAATTATCCCGGTTCCAAAGAAAACCTCCATCGCAGGGTTACATGACTACAGGCCAGTCGCCCTGATGTCTGTGGTCATGAAATCCTTTGAAAGACTGGTGTTGACCTACCTGAAGGACATTACAGACCCCCTGCTTGACCCCCTACAGTTTGCTTACCGAGCAAACAGGTCAGTGGATGATGCAATCAACATGGGACTGCACTACATCCCGCAACATCTCGACTCTCCAGGGACATATGCTAGGATCCTGTTTGTGGACTTCAGCTCGGCGTTCAATACTATCATTCCAGAAGTCCTCCACACCAAACTCACTTGGCTCACTGTACCAGCTCCCATCTCCCAGTGGATCAAAAACTTCCTGACAGATAGGAAGCAGCAAGTGAGACTGGGAAAAATCACATCCAGCACACGAACAGTCAGCACTGGCGCCCCCCAGGGATGTGTCCTCTCTCCTCTGCTCTTCTCCCTCTACACAAATGACTGCACCTCAAGAGACCCGTCTGTTAAAATCCTGAAGTTCGCAGATGATATGACAGTCACTGGCCTCATCAAGGACAGTGACGAGCCTGTATACAGACGAGAGGTCGAACAGCTGGCCCTCTGGTGCGGTCAAAACAACCTGGAGCTGAACAAGCTTAAAACTGTGGAGATGACAGTGGACTTCAGGAGGAGCCCCCCAGTGCTGCCCCCTCTCACACTACTCAACAGCATTGTGTCTGCTGTGGAAAACTTTAGGTTTCTGGGATCCACAATTTCCCAGGACCTAAAGTGGGAACTAAACATAAACACAATTGTTGAAAAGGCCCAGCAGAGGTTGTACTTCCTGCGCCAGCTCAGGAAGTTCAACCTGCCTCAGGAGCTGCTCATCCAATTTTACTCTGCAGTAATCCAGTCTGTTCTCTGTTCATCTATCACAGTCTGGTTTGGCTCAGCCACAAAACAGGACAGGAACAGACTTCAACGGACAGTCAGGATTGCAGAAAAAATCATTGGTGTTGATCTGCCCTCCATTCAAGACTTATACAGATCTCGAGTCAGGAAACGGGCAGAAAACATCATTGCAGACCCATCACACCCTGGTTACAACCTTTTTCAACTTCTTCCCTCTGGTAAGCGCTACAGAGCACTGTACGCCAAAACTACCAGACATGTGAACAGTTTCTTTCCTCAGGCCATCACTCTCATGAACACTTAAGTCAATCTCACAGCATCAGGGGCAATACTAGGTAAAACCGGAGTCCAATTCCTTGTATGTGTACTTATACTTGGCCAATAAAGCTGATTCTGATTCTGATAATGACAGAGGTTACTTAGCATGGAAACAAGAAATAAGAAACGTGCCTGAGTCATAGTTTAACTTATGTGCCTCATGATTAAAATGTATTTCATTATATAGGCACCCTCAAAATTTAAAGCAAACACTTTCAAAAATTCACATTTTCAATTATAACAATTTAATCTCCTTTTCCACAATGAAGCAGAACAGTTATGAAGACCAAGTCTGGTATATTTTCATATGTGTGTTACCAGCACTAACACTCGATTGCCTTATTCCAAGTTCACCTTGCTGCCACACGGAGAGGGGTGCAGTTGGATATTTGAAGCAGGGTTGGATGTTAGTGACGTGCAAATCTAGTCTTAGTCATTCTCAGAATAAACGCTGTGTTCAGCATACTTTGCTCGTGTATCTTCTCATTTTATCTCGAACATCTTAGCCAGAATGAAGGTCACAAAATATTTGGAAAATAAAACAAACCTGTAGTTTTCTTTGAATGTGAGTCTGGAAGTGCATGTAAACAGCCTTATTAAACTTTAATTTATGAGGTTGAAATGTCTTATTAGATTTTAGTTCTCATTAGACTAGAATTAATTGTGTCCATTTCTATGCATTTTGGTGTTATCCAAGCAAAAATAAGAACATTTTTGGGGGCCTAGAAATGCTTACAGTTTTCTTCCATTTAAATTAATGGCACTTATATTTTCATGTTACAAAATTTCAAAGAGGTTTTCAAGACTAGATTATCTTCACAAAGTGGGTGAAATCTGGATCACATTATAGTACTGGTGTGGGGTACAAATGCTGTGAGCCCTTCCATGTGATGTTGCAAGTATCCAAACAACATCAACTGCATCACAGTACTTCTTGCCACGTGCTGGTTACACTTGGTGTTGATCTTCTAAAAAGCCTCTACAGGCCTCCAGTAGTGGAATATGTCTTGAACAAATCTCTTCCTTCAGGGAGAGAGGCTCTGGCAGTCAATTAGGACTCTGCTTCTTCACAGGGGCACAGAGGGGACAGCGCAAGATGCATTTTCCTATGTGTGTGTTTTCTGAATCCGTTATAGTCAATCTCTAAAATGGAAAATGGCCACCTTGTCTGTTTGTAAATGCTGTGGTGTTGTTTAGCACAAGCTGCATCAAGTAGGTTACATACTCTTCAGAGGACCAGGTCATCAGTATATTACACTGGGAGAACCTCCTTGGGCACCCAGGCCATTGATAAGTCAGTGGTAAAGAGTATGAATAACACTGGTGAAAGTACTCCTAACTGAAATACCCTTTGCCATCTCAACAGAATTTTCCAGTTTAGATTGCTATTGATCTACACTCTGGCTCTGTGACGGTGCAGGTAGGACTTAGTCCACCAGTACCTGCAGTGACACTATGCTGGAGCTTCACCAGAAATTCATCTTCCCATACCTTATTGAAGACTTTTCTGCAGATCTTTGAAAGTCATCAAAACCACCTTCTGGGCCTGGGAAGCATCCTTAGCAACCTGTACAAGACGTATCCTTTGTTCTGCTGTGTTTCTGACCTTTAGGTTTGCTTGCTGTGGGACAATCAGGTTTTCTAACTCCAGGTATAACTGCAGGCACTTGATATTGTGTTTCAAGGTCTTGCAAATGCAGCATCTCAAGCTGATCAGAGTCAGTATCCAAAACCAAGCCTGTTCACAGTGACAGTGGTTTTCTAAACTGGACACATTTCACAACATAATATTTCACAATTAATTTTTCTATGCCATCATTAAGAAAGATGTGCTTTACAAATTTGTAATTTATAAGAAATGAAAAAAAAAGCACAAAGCAAGTGTTGATACTTCCTTTTGCTGGGCATTTACATTTTATAGCAGCTTTATCTGTATCAAACATTTCTCCTTATACACATTAGGTCATATGAAAGTGAGGAACGTCAACAGCGTGGGCAAAAATCTTTAGAAGAAAAAAAAAACAAGGGAAAATGTCCTTTACCTCCAATATAAATGCTTACTCTAAAATTTTAGTAATTCATTTTTTCCATATTTTAAAATAGTTTTGAACAGATCCTTTAAACGAGAATGAGATTTTGTCCAGTTTTAAATAGTATAGCACATCAGTTACTTAGTGACTTATAAAAGGTGGGTTGGAGTTCTTCCAGTTGAGCAAGATAAGTCTACATGGTAGTAGTGTGGTATAGGATAATACAATCAATGTGTCCTTCTCAACTTTAAGTCATCTTGTAGTACACCAAATACACAGTAGCTGTGAATGGGATAGGAGTGATTGTGACACCAAGGCTGTCCGTTAAACATTCAAAGAGTTTTGGCCAAAGTGATGTTAATTTGGTGCATTCCCAAAATGTGGTCTAGTGAGACTGAATCTGGCCCTGGATGCATTTCAGACAATTTTAAATGAGATAAATGTCATTGATGAAAGACTTTAAATTGAATTATTGAATGCTTTGCACATAAAGAGCTAGAGTGTATTCAGTGCATGGCTGACTTCCCCTTCTTTTCTGAGATATTAATTGAAAGATCCTTTTCCCACTGTTCCTTGGGATCATTGAAGGGAAGATTCTGTGATACATTTTTATGCTGTATATTGTTGAGATGCTGTCTGAGTCTTCAAGACTGAACCAAACAGACTTAAGCACAACATAAAGTTGTACAGAATAAATTCCTAGTGATTCAGTGATGATTTATAAATTCCAGTAGCATTGTCTTTTCCAGATTCCCAAAACCGAGCAGCTACTGTCTGCTAGAGCATGCATAGTGTCGTGTTAAGTATAAACCCTATCTTAGAGTGTCAGAAACGGACCCAGGAATATTCCTAATTTTTGTGAGAGATGTCTACACGCACCTGCCTCCCTAGGTCACTTGTTTTGGAGATACCCTTGCTTATATCAATATGGAATAAACCTTTCACTTATCTATCAGGTATATCAGGAATCATAGCAAACCTCAACCAGCTCAGAATTTCTAAATGAATAACTGACAGGTTGACTTTTTTTTTTTTTAAATATGCAATAAAAAATTGACACCCAGTTAGCAGCTCTGGAAATCATTGATGTCACATACAATGTCTGAATGCGTTCATCTTCAACACTGTACCTTACATTAAACAGGTAGTATAATGAACAAACATGAAATCTGCAGATGACACCACAATTGTGGGGATAGCAAATATATAGAAGGTAGCAAAAGCAATTTAATAAGACTGCGTAAACACTTAGAAAATAGAATACAAGTTTTACCCACAGACAAAACAATACATTATTATGAAACAAGATGGACAATACTGACCTACAGAAATGAACCACCAAAAAGGATTTGGGGATTCTCTTTGACATAGCATTCTACTTCAAGGAAAATGCCCAAGCAATTCAAAAAGCACATAAAAAGTTTTTCATGCAATTGATAAATATAAATATTATATTTGGTAATATAAATGTGAGGATATTATGTTCAAACTGTATAATGCACCTTTGGGAATGGATTGGATTATTGTTTGCATTTGTCAACAAAAAAAAAAAAACAACTGTAGAAGCTGGGCAGAGGGGATCAAGTAAATGTGTATTTTGAGTAAAAAAGGAAGGCCTTCTCTGAGAGGCTCAGGGAATTAAATGTCTTGAGCAGAGAAGTCTACTGTGATTCAGAACCAAAGCCAGATTCCCTGACTTTTAAGGTTTCAGGCAGCTGATCATACCAAATTATTTTATTTTAAATTAGTGAATCACAAATTCAAATATATCAGTGAAGAATTTAGAGTAGTGTATTTAAGAATAAATCCAATAAGAAATTCTTCACACAATGAGCACCATGAAAATACCAGATGACGTGTAAATTAGGCAGTATCTAAGCAAATAAGACCAATGGACTGAATTGTCTCATCTTCATCTCCATGTTCTTGAGGTTATTTCTATTTTTTTCAGTACAAACTGTTTTCTCATTGTGGGGAGCAGCCCGGACACAGACATCGTTTGATTCACCACACACGTTTATTTACAACTGTTTACAATGACGCACACCCCAGTGCCTCAGCACCAACCACCCTCAGTCCAGGCCTGTCACAATGCCTTCCTCTCTCTTCCAGACTGCGTCCACTCCTCTCCTCTGAGCTCTGTCCTCTTCCACCCGACTCCAGTCATTGAGGGAGGCGGCCCCTTTCATAATCACTCGGACGTGCTCCAGGTGCCTCCCAATGAGCGCTGGCCGGCATTCCTTGGTATGGCGGAAGTGCCGGCTGTGCACCCAGAAGCACTCCGGGTGTCCCTGGTCTTATACCCCGCAGCAATTCCAGGTGTGGCGGAAGTGCTGAGGGCCAGGGCTCCTCAGGCATTCGGGCGCCCCCTGGCGGTGACCACGGGCCCTATAGGGTTGAGCTTCTTAGCTCTGTTCCCGTGGTCCCCAACGCCACCAGGGCGGTCGCTCCCTCGTGGTCTGGAGGAGGCATAAGCCCTCCTCCGGTCCTTCTGGGCATCCCAGCTGGGTACCATCTCCAGCTGCTTGCCACAGCATGTAAATTTATTATAAAATCTTCCAAAGTAAAAATTATTTTTATCAATACACTTTTTTCTTTGGAATGAGTGACCAGTGGAGGCATTCTATAATGTAGAGTACAAAAAGTTTCTATTTGTTTTTCTACTTTCCCCTTTTGTATTATTAATAAGTAGCCTTTGTCAGAATGCCTCAAATCTCCCAGACTTACCACTGCTTATAAGGTATTGTACCATATAACTTCTCCCCACCTTCCCTTCTACATTTATAACCTCAGGCAATTAGGTGTAGTAAAAGACAAGCAGGAGTTAAGTTACACTTTATATAACGTATTATTGATAATATTCATAAATAATAACAATGTGCAAAGTACATTTGAATATTGGCAACCATACACCCTGATAAATGTTGATGTGTAGTTTCAGGTGGCACACAGACTTGTTAGTTACTTAAAATGTCTCTAGTTAAGTCCTCATTTTGTGGTCAGCCTTCTTCAGAACAGGCCACATGCCTGTCTCAATATGGCTGCCAAGCTGTGCTCTTCATTGTGTTATCCTTTTCAGTTCATGGTGTGAGATGGTCATTCATCAGTTTGGTGAGAGTGAGAGAGAAAGAGAGAGAAAGGTAAAGCAAGCAAATTTACAGATTTTCTGTCCAACCCTTACAGCCAATAGGGTGTCATGGTACTTAACACTAGAATTACCAAAGCCTACAAAAAAAACTTTTAAATCCGGCCCACCTTAAATCCCTTTGCATTTATCCGTCAGCGTCTTTTGTCTTGTAAATGTACTGATCAAGACAATCAGCAATCAGCAAGCAGCCTACTATTCCATCCCCCACCGCCGCAGAACAGCCACAAAGTTCCCCCTGTTCCAGCCTTCCTTATCTATGAGTGAAGTGCTGGAGTTTTAGAATGGAAATAATAGATTGTTTTTTGGAACACATGCATTTCATGTGTGTTCCATTTGTACAATAATCTATGTAAACACATTGTTAAAACAGAAATGTTTTTCATATTGTTGTAATAAATGACAAAATGTAGATATAAACTATATAATGTGTAAAGTCTAATGCAATATTTGAAAACTAACAGATCGGGTGTAAATTTATGCTGTCACTGTTAGTTAGGGTCAGATCAGAAGGGGAGGGAGAGTGTGAACGTCAACATGACAGAGAATAAAAGTGAATAAAGCTAACTTTTACAAGTAACATAAATTTACACCCGATCTGTTCATTTTCAAATAATATTGCATTAGTGCAATTATGTTTTCTGATTGGTACTATTCAGGTTATACAATGATTTTTTCAAAATGTCACATATATTTGTCTCCTTTTTTCCCGGCGCTAAGCTGACAGCATGCACCAGAAGGCGTGAGCTTATTCAGTGCAAGCAGGAACACGCAGGTGACCAGTTGCTTGTGCTATAACAAGCTTGACCTGGCGGCGATCAACGCGCATGTACTGCGCAAGGCATGCACGGGGGCCACTGAGAAAAGAAGAGCATTCATGGCTCACTTTGCAGAGGAACATTCTTTCATGTCCTGGAGTCCTGTGCAGACTGGGCAAGATTGGGGGAAAAAAAACACGGTCACTGATTACAAGCACAAGAAGGTATACGAATGAATATGAATAATATGAATAATGTTGCATCCGTGCCACAATGTTTTGCAAAATGTACTATATAGTTCATAAAATGAATAATTCCAAATATCATATATACCTATGTCTCTGTTTTTTTTGTCAGTCCGGCTTTGACATCATGGACCATAAGGTGCATACTAATTCAACGTAAGCAGGAACACTCAATGAAACTGAATAAAAAAAATCAAGTGGCAATGAGATACAAATAAGGCAGATTCGCCAGCGTTTGTGTGTCAGCTTTTATCCAGCGTGTAGTCTGTATCGTGATTGTGACTGAGAGAATGAAAGTGGAAAAAAAAGGTAACTTTTACAGGCACTATACATTTACAGCAGCTGTTACAGACGCAAATTGAATGTATGTGTTTATTGTATAATAATAACAATTAGAGCAGCTCACTACTCAAAACGGTAAATATACGAGGCAGTCAGGATTGAACCGGTGACTCTTGATTATAAGTCAGTAATTCTTACCGCTGAGCCACGGAAACTGTTGTATCATCCTTGAACCTGTTGTGAAAGTATTTATTTGATCTTTGAACTTCAGGCTTTACACATTATATAGTTTATGTTTACATTTTGTCATTTATTACTAAAATATGAAAAACGTTTCTGTTTTAACAATGAGTTTACACAGATTATGCACATGTTCCAAATAACGATCCATTATTTCCATTCTAAAACTCCAGCACTTCACACCCAGATAATGAAGGCTGAAACAGGGAGAACTTTGTGGCCATTCTACGGCGCTAGGGGGATGGAATAGTAGGCTGCTTACTGCTTATCTTCATCGGCACATTTACAAGACAAAAGACGCTGATGGAGAAGTGCGAAGGGATTTAAGGTAGGCCGGATTTACGAGTTCTTTCGTAGGCTTTGGTAATTCTAGTGTTAAAGGCTTCTGATACAAGCCAATTCCAAACAGTCATATTTCAGACCAATGGGGGGACAGAATACCTTCATACCTACCCTCCAAACCATTTGTTAAGGTTGAACTTTCCAGCTAGGCAGTCTGGCTTTCCTGTGGGTGTTGACTGAGAGTCCTTCAGAGAATCATTTGCCAAACTTGTTTGAGGCACTTCCTTCATACCTGTCGTAAAATTACAAACCATTCCTAAAAAGGGGGAGAAGGGGTTCTTAACCATCAAACCATTGCTGTTATTATCAATAATGTAATGCTAACATTACATTGCTTTGTCTAAGTTACAAATAAAGACATACAAAAGATTTATAAACTTGTATGCAAAATTTCACATCACACTATTCCCCAAGCATTTGATAGTAATAAATGCTCAACGTGGTGTTACTAGACAATAGAGACTGACTTCTCTTCCCAAACATGTTACTCACTTTTACCAATATGTCATTTTTGCAGTAAAAAGAGCAGGTGCGTCTTCTCGTTTCCTGATTTAGACACCCTCTTCTACTAATATTGTCTTATGTTCCTCAAGTATTCCTTCTCTGGCATTTACCGGAGTTTAACTGTCCCACTCTGGTCTGTTTCTCTTCTTTACAAGTGCCCCTTAACACATAGCCAGATGATGGAACACTCCAGTTGCACTCCTTTTTAGGGTATGTCAGGCTCCTTCTGTGGTGTGTACTTCTCTCATTTCAGGAGATGACCTGAAAGCTCAAGAGAACAACATGCTTTGTAGGTCGTTGTCTCTTCCTCAGGTTTTCCAGCTTGATCCTTGTGTGATGGTAGAACAAACTACTGTATGTCAAGTAAATTCTTACGATATGAAAGAAATTCCCTCAAATACAAATTCCTGGCTATTGGTATTGATATATAAATATATAAAAATAGCATTTGTTTTTACATTTCAGGAAATATTTAAAGAATTAAAAAAAAATCTTTAAGGTCAGCTTAGATTACTGATCCAGGATGAAAGTAAAATGGATGAAATAAGAGGACAGTGAAAAGTGAAACTTTGTTTTCCCAACTCAGTAGATCTTTTGTATACCTCTTTTTATAAAAGCATTTGAATGTGGCTTTATGATGAAGACTGGAATATTGGCAATCACAATAGGATAGTTGGGGGGAATTTTTATTTTTAAATAGTATTTAGTAGAGAATTGTTGAATGTTTATCAATGCATATTTTGCTGAACAAAAATTTCATCAAAGATATTTGGATTACAGGAATGCTGGTTGAGCAATAACCAGGATAACTTGGTGGAGATTGTTAGAGGTGACCTTCTAATGTGCAAATGTAGGAAGAGCATCATATAAATTATCAAAATATGGTTTTATTAATATTTTCACAAAACTTATATAGTATGTTAAACATATATATTATTTTGTAAAAAAATCTTTTTATAATTTAAGGTGATGAATATTGTTTATGTTTCTAATCTCCTACATTATTTCAGTAACAATTGTTTGCTATAATATTTTTTTTTTCTTTTAAAGGTCAGTGGTGGACAAGTGTGCATACTCCTCCACAGTCAATGAGAAGTTAATTTAACATGACAAATACGGTATAGTTTTGTATCTCAGAAATAAATTCAAAGATTCCCACAGAGATGTGCATGATATACCCAGACTGAAATTAGTTTCAATAAAATAATCAATATGTGTGGACAAGTATTTAACAAAATCAATATCTGCAAACAGAAGTGAATTCAAGTGCTATAGAATAGCGAGGATGGCCTGTAACTGTTAGTATAATAATAAAGAGACTGATGTAAGATTACAG